>NC_084576.2:7457500-7527500 GCF_033978685.3 Nerophis lumbriciformis
TGGCTTGAGGTGAAGGCTAATTCGCTTTTAGACTTAGACTTAGACAAAATGTAATGATCCACAAGGGAAATTGTTCAACACAGTAGCTCAGTTACAATGATGGAAAGTGTAAGGATGGAAAGGACAATGCAGGTATAAATAGACTAAAATCGTGATAAAAAAATCCAACATATATACGAATATATACATAATATGTGTACAGAATAATATATATACAGATATATTATATTATGTCTATAACATATACACAATATATACCAATGACCATGTACAATATTACAGTATATACAGTATATGTGACAGCAGCAGCATAAAATAGAGAGTAGATCCAGCAGGAAATAGAAAATACACATTATAAACATTATAAACAAAGAGAAGTAGCTAACATGTAAGGTGTCAGGTAATAGGCAGTAACGGTTAGCGTAACGTTAGCTCATTTTGCGGTGTGTGCGTCTGTGTATGTGTTACGGACAGCAAAGCCCTGTCTGTCTGTTATTTCACTTTACCTTTTTCTGTGTTGCTGGAGCTGTGTTGAAGCAGCAAAAAAGGACATTATGTTAAATGAAGAGTTTCTGTCTCTGATAGTTGATATAATAATGTAACTGCATCATTAAGCCTACATGAACTCCATGGTGTAGTCTCTCCTATTGCTATTGTACCATTTTTTCAGCTATAGTTACATTAATCATTAGTAATGCAGCAACTTAGTTTTGAATGGCAGGGTCTCTGCTCTCACATGTTGATAAAAATATAACATTTACATAATAAATCAACTACAGGCTTCCCAAATCCTGTAATAAATTAAGCATGATGAGTTGACTTGAAACTGTTTAATGTTGCACTTTTTATATGTAGAAGAAAAGTTTTGTCATTCTATTTAATCTGAGCAACAACTTGAGGCAGTTTAATGTTGCTTAACTTGGGCAGAATTATTATAGTGTTCCCAATGTTAAAATGATAAAGCCATTGTTTACAAATTTAGTAAATAAATAACCAAAAAATGTATATTTTGTTGTTTTCTCACTGTACCGAAAATGAACCAAACCGTGACCTCTAAACCGAGGTACGTACCGAACCGAAATTTGTGTGTACCGTTACACCCCTAATATATATATATATATATATATATATATATATATATATATATATATATATATATATATATATATATATATATATATAGTGTATATATATATATATATATATATATATATATATACATACACATACTGCTCAAAACAATTAAAGGAACACTTTGAACACACATCAGATTTCAATGGTGAAAAAAAAAAAAAGTGGGATATCTATACTGATATGGACAGTTTAATGTCTCAGGAACAAAAGGATGCCACATCTTTTGATGGAAATAAAAGTTTTCAGCCAACAGAGTGCTCAGTATATAGACACCCCAAAAATCAAAGTGAAAAAATGATGTGGCAGGCTCATCCATTTTGCCTAAATTCAATTTCTGCAACTCAAAATTATTTTCAATATCTTGTGTGGCCCCCACGTGCTTGTATGCATGCTTGACAACGTCGCGGCATGCTCCTAATGAGACGACGGATGGTGTCTTGTGGGATGTCCTCCCAGATCTGTCTAAGGGCATCAGTGAGTTCCTGTAAAGTCTGAGGAGCAACCTGGCGGCGTCTGATGGACCGAAACATTATGTCCCAGAGGTGTTCTATAGGGTTTAGATCAGGTGATCGTGAGGGCCATTCAATTGTGTCAATTCCTTCATCTTCCAGATACTGTCTGCATACTCTTGCCATATGAGGCCGGGCATTGTCGTGGACCAGGAGGAACCCAGGACCTACTGCACCAGCGTAGGGTCTGACCATGGGTGCAAGGATTTCATCCCGATACCTAATGGCAGTCAGACTGCCGTTCTCTAGCCTGTAGAGGTCTGTTCGTCCCTCCATCGAAATGCCTCCCCAGACCATCACTGACCCACCACCGAACGGGTCATGCTGAATGATTTTGCAGGCAGCATGGCGCTCTCCTTGGCTTTTCCAGACCCTTTCACGTCTATCACAGGTGCTCAGGGTAAACATGCTCTCATCTGTGAAAAGCACAGGGCGCCAGTGGCGGACTTGCCAATTCTGGGGTTCTATGGCAAATGCCAATTGAGCTCCACGGTTCTGAGCAGTGAGCACAGGGCACACTACAGGACGTCGTGCCCTGAGGCCACCCTCGTGAAGTCTGTTTATGACTGTTTGGGCAGAGACATTCACACCAGTGGCCTGCTGGAGGTCATTCTGTAGGGCTCGGGCAGTGCTCAACCTGTTCCTCCTTGCACAAAGCAGCAGATATCGGTCCTGCTGATGGGATGAGGCCCGTCTACGGCCCTGTCCAGCTCTCCTAGAGTAACTGCCTGTCTCCTGGAATCTCCTCCATGCTCTGGAGATTGTACTGGGAGACACATCAAATCTTCTTGCAACAGCACGCATGGATGTGCCATCCTGGAGTAGTAGGACAATCTGGGCAACTTCAGGAGGGTTAAGAAATCGCCTCATGCTCCCAGTCGTGATAATGACTCTAGCTAAAGCCAACACTTGTGGAAAAACAGTTAAAAAAGTTTAAGAGGGAGGAACTTGAAATGGCCTCCACCTGCAAAACCAGTCCTGTTTTGGGGGCCACCTCGTTGTTGCCCCTCTAGTGCACCTGTTGTTAATTCCATAAAAACCAATGCATCTGAAACTGATTAACAACCCCCTCTGCCACATACCTGACCAAAACCTTATCAGAAAAGTGCAATTGAATTCATGCCATACCCTGATAAAAAACTGTTCCTTTAATTTTTTTGAGCAGTGTATATATATATATATATATATATATATATATATATATATATATATATATATCCATCCATTTTCTACCACTTGTCCTGTTCGGGGTTGCGGGGGGTGCTGGAGCCTATCTCAGCTACAATCGGGCGGAAGGTGGGGTACACCCTGGACAAGTCGCCACCTCATCACAGGGCCAACACAGATAAACAGACAACATTCACACTCACATTCACACACGAGGGCCAATTTAGTGTTGCCAATCAACCTATCCCATATATATACAGCTGTAGTGGCTGCTGTGCTCTTGTGTCATCCTTTTGTGTTCCTGATGTTTCCCTCTTGTTTTCATGTGGTTTTTTTGCCTTTTGGTTCGGGACCCTTTGGTACTGTGTGACAAGGGGTGGCACTTTTGTAACTTCTGCGGTGCTTTTTTGTCAACTTCTGGATCTGCCTCCCGGGAGCCTTTTGGCCATGGAGACCAGCTGCTGGGTCTCTGCCACACCAGATTCGATTTGGAGAGACTGGAGAAGATGCAGATGAAGAGACAGGGCTGCGGAGCTGGCGCTGAGCGCCGGGACGGACACGCTTCACAGTGTCTTGGCTAAATGAGTAGTATCAGGCACCTCGGTCTCCTTAGACGTATCCTCGCTCATCCATGTGGACTGGACACTGGCTGAGAGTTGGTGGGCGGCCGAGAATAGAGTCGGCTCTCTTGGTTGCTTTGTTGGTCTGCTCCTGTCTCTGGCCACGCTCCCCCCACCCCAGCAGACGATGGCGTGGAACACCGCAGAGGCCATCACAGTGTATATGTTTTTTATTACATTTTTTGTTTTTGTTTTTGTTTTACTTTTGTGGCTGTGATTAGAAGTGGCTGGTTGTATCAGCTCTGCTCTTTTAATGTATTCAATGTCCTTTGTGTTCTCTTACACACATGTTTATGTGTGCTATGGCTATGAGTTGTTTTTTTTCTTCCTTGGCCTCAGTCTGGACCCCCTCTCCAGGGGCCCATGCTTAGGCTATGTCTACACTAAGCAGGATAACCCCTTAAACGAATAATTATTTAGCCTAAGCCCCGTTTCAGCCACACTAAACCATCGTTTAAGGTAACCCTCCTTGGAAATTGTTTTACACGGGTAAGTGCGCCATGTATTTCTTGAATCTCCGGCTCTTAGCTTTGTATGGACTCATTGATCGTTTACAAACTGAGTTTGGAGAGGAAGTGAAGTCAGAAAGACCGCGCCCCACAGAGAACGCGCGACAGCCAGCTTCAGAACAACCGGAGCTAATCACTGGAAAGATGGAGGCGAGTCATCCAGACATGCCCGTGTTTCTCATTCTTCTACATATACAGACGCTTGTGGAAATTACACACAAATACCTTAAGAGAAGAAAACGTGCAATTGCAGCTATTTCGGATACAACACATCTCAGACGGCAAAAGAACTTTTGAATGTCCAGGTCACCTGTGATTCTACTGACCGAAAAACTTTGTCCATTTGTTGAAGGACAGTCAACGAAAATGCGGGCTCCCGTGGATGCGATAAAAAATGTAGCGTGTGCTTTGTATTACCTGGTCGTCGAGGGAAGACTACGGAAAACATCGAATGCTTTTGGACTGGCAAAGCAGACTGTATCAGTTATATCGCGGACTCAACGTCTAGGTCGTATTTTCCGCACCATAAGCCGCCCTGGGTTATAAGCCGCGCCTTCAATGAACGGCATATTTCAAAACTTTGTCCACCTATAAAGCCGCCCCGTGTTATAAGCCGCATCTAACTGCGCTAAAGGGAATGTCAAAAAAACAGTCAGATAGGTCAGTCAAACTTTAATAATATATTAAAAACCAGCGTTCTAACAACTCTGTTCACTCCCAAAATGTACGGTAATGTGCAAATGTGCAATCACAAACATAGTAAAATTCAAAATAGTGCAGAGCAATAACATCAATAACTTAATGTTGCTCGAACGTTAATGTCACAACACACAAAATAAACATAACGCTCACTTTCTGAAGTTATTCTTCATTCATAAATCCCTCGAATTCTTCTCCTTCGGTGTCCGAATTAAAAAGTTGGGCGAATACGGGATCCAAAATGGCCGGCTCCGTCTCGTCGAAGTCATTGCCTTCCGGAAAGCTCGGACCACAGTTGTGACCGAAATATCCGCCCAGGCATTTACGATCCACTGGCAGATGTTGGCGTATGTCGTCCGGCGCTGTCTCCCTGTCTTAGTGAAGGTGTGTTCGCCTTCGGTCATCCATTGTTCCCACGCCGTTCGCAGTCGTGCTTTAAATGCCCTGTTGACACCAATATCGAGCGGTTGGAGTTCTTTGGTTAATCCACCCGGAATGACGGCGAGTGTTGTATTTGTGTGCTTCACTTGTTTTTTGACACCATCTGTGATGTGGGCGCGCATGGAGTCGTATATCAACATGGAACACACAAAGGAAATGAAACGTAATATCCGCGCGCTTCTTCTTCTATGGGGGCGGGTGGTTGCTTACAGTAGAAGAAGAAGCGCTTCCTCTTCTATGGGGGCGGGTGCTTACCTTGGCGGTTGCTTACCGTAGAAGAAGAAGCGCTTCCTCTTCTACGGGGAAAAAAGATGGCGGCTGTTTACCGTAGTTGCGAGACCTAAACTTTATGAAAATGAATCTTAATATTAATCCATATATAAAGCGCACCGGGTTATAAGCCGCACTGTCAGCTTTTGAGAAAATTTGTGGTTTTTAGGTGCGGCTAATAGTGCGGAAAATACGGTATATAAAGTCACCAAAAAGGAATGGACAATGAAGGTGAAGGTTAAAAGAGTGAGGAGTGTCCTGACCGGATATCTAAATCCCTAGATTGATTGTTGTAAAATGTTCTTTATTACATTGTTTACGTGTCTAATAAAGATTTGATTAATTTATGATGTCTCAGGTGTGATTCACTACAATAGGGCCCCACAGCGCACTGGATTCCAGTTCATTGAAATACCACAACACCGGATATTGTTCAGATAAGTTACATTTAATTTAAGAACTTGCACACAAAGCAACACTGAAGGTGACTATGACGTTCGCATTTTCTGCGCATGCGTATTAGGTCGCGTTGCGCCTGCTGACGGAGGGGTCGAGGGGATCTTAAACGACCATTGTGTGTGTGTGGACAAGGATAAGGTTAGGTGGGATTTACCCTGGATAACCTTAGTGTAAACGGGGAGATTCAAGAAATACACAGCGCTCTGACCCATGTAAAAATTTGTCCGAGGAGGGGAACCTTAAACGCTGGTTTAGTGTGGCTGAAAAAAGGCTTAGGCTAACTAATAATTCCTTTAAGGGGTTATCCGGCTTACTGTAGACATAGCCTTAGACTGAATCCCCCCCCCAGACCCGTCAGCGATCCTGTTCTGTCTCCCTGTAATGTTTGTCTGCTCTTGAATGGGATTGTGCTGAAAAGCTTAATTTCCCCTAGGGGATTATTAAAGTATTTCTGATTAAAGTATTTCTGAATCTGATATGGCGGAAATGAGGAAGTTTTGTTGTGTGTCTGCGAGTGAAGCACAGAGACAATGTGTGTTCACGGGAGGAAATATGTGTTGGAATTGGGCCTGTTACGAGCATAGGATTGGCAATAAAAATATAAAAGACCGCTGGACTTTTTGTGTGTCCTTCTGGACAACAACAATACTATTATTTTACTTTCAATTTGTTTTCACGTAAAAGAAACACCAATTTTTAAGGTGTGGCGGCTTTTATTTTGCTGTGGCGGTGCGCCACAATTAATTACATGCTGAAAACTCTGAATAAATGTATATTTTAAACTATAACTGTACGCTACTTTGTAATAGAATAGGCATCATCGTAGGATGCATGTGCATGTAAGAGCCACTCTGGCCCACAACAAGATGAAAAGAGAAAAATAAGCAGCTTATTGAGTACAACGTCGGCTAAAATAGCGGCCTGGCGCAAAGCTCTTCGGGTAAATCTGTACTATATATGGCGATATCTGCTGATGTCACCAATTAGGAAAACGTCACAAATGGGGAAAATTCCAAATAGTTTGTTCGGAGGAAATATTAGGGAAATCAAGATTGTTTTATAATTATCTTCGCCATGCTTCCATGGTTTGATTTCAAATTTTTTGGGGACTTATGCAGATTCCAAATACACAAAAACAGGTACCAATAGGTAAGAAAAGTTGGTTTTGCATAATAAGTCCCCTTTAAATGAGTAGTAGTTTTTGCATTTGTTTAGTTATTGTGTACTATTGACTTTGTTTTGCTCAAACAATTGTATGTAAATTAGAGAGAATAAGAAACTTCTGTAAATATTGTGTTGATATTGTAAACAGTCAACAGCACTCACCATGAATACATTGAAATATTTAGTTAATACATGTGATCGGCGTTGGTATCGGCCGATCTCACGGATTGATGCGCGTATCGGAACTGGCAGTGTAAAAACTTGATCGGAACATACCTACTGCAAACTTCAAGAACATTAACAAACAGAATTCAGACCTGTTGTTGTTCTGGTCTGTATGACTATGTGTTTTTCTTGTTTTTTTTAAACATTTGTTTATTGTTTTTTTAGACACATACAACTGACAGTAATTGTCAAAAATACAGCCCCCCCCGACCCCTAACAAGTAACAACAAAATATAAAATAAAATAATCACATAAAAAAATGTATGTGATATGATAAATTAAAATGAAATTAAACATAGACAGACATCAACATAAAACCACAGACGGCTACATTCCTGAATGGCCCCAGAGAGATACAACTACTAACAAGCACACAAAATATTTTCGCAAATCGGACCTTGGTATAATAAGTACGATGTATTAGCTTGCATTGAATAGGGCTGTGTCTGGCACAAATGGATGACTTATGAACTCAACTTAAAAACTCTGTTCAGCTATCCTCAGACAGATTCATACCCAAAGTGAATTAATTTAAGTCAGAGACAAAAGAAAAATGTAGTTATAGATATGCGTAATTGAGCCTTTTAGGGTCAGAATTGGTGTCAAAAACACATCTAAAATTGTGTCAGTCGGTAAGTCCGGGAACCTAGAGAAAATCTTAATAGCAAAACTACTGGAGGGAGGGGGGTCAATTTGGTCAAATGCTTCTTATTGCAGCCAATATTTAAGAATGACTATGTGGTTTTAATGGCACTCACGTGTCAGGATGATAAACAACAACAAGTCTGAATAAACGACGGTCTTAGTTGAACAAACCGCAAGAAACTACCCAATGCTCAAAACAAACACTCGCATGACAACAAACATCCACATCAGCACACAACCAAAGAAACTTTATGGCCTGTTGTTAGATAATGGCCTAATCTTTACTGACTGCTGAACTTTCAGTCATGTGGAATGACCAATGTCCATTCAACTCTTTCTCCGGTGTTCTTGTGCTACAGCAAAGATTTATGGTGAGCCATTTTAAGCTTTAACTGCACTCTATGGTAAATGGTCAAGGGCCTGTATTTATATAGCGCTTTACTATACATGAAACGATACCCAAAGCGCTTTACATTGTATGTCACATTCACCCATTTACACAATAATGGCGGAAGCTGCCATGCAAGGCGCTAATAACCACAACACCCATCCATCCATCCATTTACTACCGCTTATTCCCTTCGGGGTCGCGGGGGGCGCTGGAGCCTATCTCAGCTACAATCGGGCGGAAGGCGGGGTACACCCTGGACAAGTCGCCACCTCATCGCAGGGCCAACACAGATAGACAAACATTCACACACTAGGGCCAATTTAGTGTTGCCAATCAACCTATCCCATCCGGAGCAAAGTGGGTGAAGTGTCTTGCTCAAGGACACAACGAATGTGATTAGAATGGCAAAAGCTGGATAGAGCCCCTGAAGTTTGCTGTCATGGCCGCTCTACCATCTGCGCCACACCGTCCCACCCTATGGCTGTGCTTAGGTAAACCTATACAGTGGAACCGATCAAAGGATTAAAACTGCACTTGTTTTGCTTATCGGTGATGCAAAAGAGGGGGCAACCTCAACAGCGAGTTCTAAGACCACAGTCAACTACATTGACTCTTTTATTGTCAACCAGCAGAACGGGTTTTCACTGTATATCAAAAAAGTATCCCTTGTACATTCAAACAATCTTATAACCAAACACTAAATAAACTACGGTCACCTTTAACTATACACCTCACGATTACCCAATAAAATGGCCCATAAATTAGAAAAATAAAATTAATATACACATGATTACATCATGGATGTCCTCTCTCCAGTCAAACATTCTACTTCCTATGCACATTTTCCTTGTATGCTGCCATGGCAACAAGCATCCTCACATAGGACCTGGCTACTGTCCTCAAATGACCTTAATGCCAAATGTATTTTCTCACTCCTTTTTTGTCAACCAGAAGCAAATGAGAGAGTAAATCCACTCAATAGATACTTAGATTATGAACGGCAGTATATTTGTGGAGGCAGTGACTCATGTTCCCCTTCGCTGGAAAGTACAAAAGCGGAAAAGTACTAGAAACATGCTAACTTTAGCACGTTAGCTATATTCAACACTCTCCAGCACACACACTTCAAACATGGACATATGCTTTACTCTGATAATAACAGCGAATGAGGCCTTACCTTTAGCTTTGCGTAGATCACTGTTTAGCGATCTGGAAGTTGTCATTAATGATGCCCTGGACCTCGTAAACAAGATTAACGCCATGCGGAGGCTTTTCTGTGTCTGCCGAGCTAGCTTACCTCGAACGTTGCCTTCAGGTGCAAGCTAGCGTGCCGACAAGCTAGCTAGTGTGTTTGTCGAAATAAAGAGCGTTCGAGCGGACACATTAAGACCAAAAACGACGGTTAAATAAGTGTACAACATCGGATGATCCAGCTCTGCGTTCATGCCCTTCCTGTCTCTCTACCGCTGCCTGACAGACACCGGGCAGGACTTCCAAGTTCCTCTGACGTCATTCGACCGTTAGCGTGAAGTCGCCATCAGGGCGGAAGTGGACTAATCCTGTTTAGAAAACTATTCGCCGTTTGCTAAACACAAGCTTATTTTCACAACCCTAATGTTTCATTTGCATTATATTTTTCTGATATCCAGTTTACAACGTAGCTTCGTGTAAATGACAAATAATAAAGGTGGTTTTAAAAAACGGAGGCGAAATAAGCTTCCGGTGTTTCTAAAAAAAAAAAAAGCCAAGATTGTGTAAATGTTAAGGGATATTATCCTCGTATTCAATTCAAACTTGCAACAAGTTAATGATTTGCTCGTCCTGAATAAGAACAATTTGTACGGAAACACGATATTTAAGTACACCACATATTTGAATATAAAATTGACGTAACTTCCTCTCGTGACTTAGAATCAGAATAGTTTTTATTGCCATTGTTTGAGAATGGGTTCACAAACTAGGAATTTTACTTGGTGCAATCGTGCAACATAAAACACATATAACAGAGAATAGAATAACGTGAGTTGTAACTGAGCTATCAGATCTTGTTATTCATGATAACCTTGCATTGACTAGAGAAATGTATGTGCCCGTTTGAGTCATGTGTATTACAACAGAAAACTATACAAAAAGTATTAAACTATGTCCAAGACATCAGTTTAACAAAAACAATATAAAGTGGATAGACATTCCTAATAACAAATTATATGTTAGTTTTATAAATGATAAATTTTCATTTGACAGCTTTGTTTACTTCTGATAAATGCCTGTTGTGTCCCCAAAGAACAGAGACAATTATTTGCATTTGTTTCTTTGTGTTTTACCTTAAGAGGTCCCAAAACATTTTGACTTGGGGACCACATTGGGTTAAAAGAATTATATATATATATATACATACTTGCCAACCTTGAGACCTCCGATTTCGGGAGGTGGGGGGCGGGGGTTGGGGGGCGTGGTCGGGGGAAGGGGCGTGGTTGGGGGTGGGGGTGTGGTTAAGAGGGGAGGAGTATATTTACAGCTAGAATTCACCAAGTCATGTATTTCATATATATATATATATATATATATATATATATATATATATATATATATATATATATATATATATATTTATATATATATATATATATATATATATATATATATATGTGTGTGTGTATATATATTTATGTATATATATATATATATATATATATATATATATATATATATATATATATATATATATATATATATATATATATAAGAAATACTTGACTTTCAGTTAATTGTAGCTATATATATATATTTATTTTATTTTATATATATATATATATATATATATATATATATATATATATATATATATATATATATATATATATATATATATATATATATATATATATATATATATATATATATATGTGTGGCACGCACAAAAGTGCTTTCATCAAATGCACTAGAGTCTGGAATCTTCCATCTCTCCCTAGCATGGCCCAAAACCGGTCAATCTTTGCTTCCTGAGGAAGATCTTCACTGCCAAGCACTTGGTAGTCCACTACTTCTTCCCGGAGGCTATCCAGGGCCAATCACAGCTGCGGCTTGGAACTTACAAGCGTATTTCTTCATCTTACTCGTCGTCGGCGTCGCCACGGCTGTATCTTTCTCGTTCTTCTGCTTCGTCTCCTTGTTGTGTGCGCAGTTGTGCACTGCACTCTCTAAAAACCCTAGATGTTATTGTCACATATGCATGTACAGTAGATGTCAGTATTGTCCTGTTTAAGAGTGTCACAACATTGCTGTTTACGGCAGGCAAACTGCTTTACGGTAGACGAAAACGTGACTGCTGTTGTTGTTACCGCGCTGGGAGGACGTTAATGAAACTGCCTAACAATAAACCCACATAAGAAACCAAGAACTCGCCCTCGATCATTCTACAGTTATAACGTCATTGGGCAGGCACGCTGTTTATATTGGAGCTGGAGGGGACGTGGCCTCCAGCTCCGCCTGAATTTCGGGAGATTTTTGGGAGAAAATTTGGGAGAAAATTTGTCCCGGGAGGTTTTCGGGAGGGGCGCTGAATTTCGTGAGTCTCCCGGAAAATCCGAGAGGGTTGGCAAGTATGTATACATGCTCCAGTAACATTTTATATACTGTGGAAAACAATAAATATAACCACATTTTTAATAAAGTCAAATAAAAATATGGCAACAGGAGAAGTATTCCACACTTCTCTTTTGAAAAGTAAATATGTACAGCAGATATGGGCATCTACATCATTAATATGATTTGCCTGAACAGCTGGACAAAACAGGTTATATTTTATTTATTTTTTACTTGGTGCGTGCCGCAGGCCGGATTGTGCACGCTGGCCCACGAGCTGTAGTTTGGGGATCCCTGCCCTAAATGATAATGTTTTTCCGTGACAAACCCCAAGGATATGACGACCTGATGAGGAAGACTTCAACCACAGTTGTATTTAACAAATTTTTCCACACAGACACAAAATAGTTGACATTTACTAGCATCAGTGTCAAATGTCTATCAAACTTCTGCTGGATACTGGTCAAAAATAGTCAGTATTAACACACATGTATTAGTACTCATTGTGTATTTAAAATATAATACTATAGTGAGCAACAATGATTAACAGATTAATAAAAACACTTTCTTGACGATGTGACATGATTGTAATGTTTTCTGATTTTACTGTTACAAAAACACATCACGCCTTTCTAGACAAGAATGTGTTATGTAATGTGTACCTCTAAATGGAGCGAAAGGGGGGGGCACGAGCTCCGGAGGTGGGCGACTCCTTACGGTTGTTTTTTTTGAAAGCACCGGCCGTGCGCTGCGACTGCGAGCTGTCGACCAATCAGAAGTGAGCATTTTTCGCGCTGGTCGGCCTCACAGTTTGAGTTACCCGCAAAAGCCTTTTGATTCCACTTGAATGAAATCCTCCGATTTCCAGGATGGATTATAAGAGCACTTTTTCCCATTGACGACCGAGTGGACGTCCGGCAGGTAAGCCCCTAGATGCTGTGTTTTGTCTTGTTGTCAAGGCCGCGGATGGAGACCTTTGTGGACTTTTTGAAGAGTACACTTGCCCGGGCCGACCATCCATTTTGGCGAGGTAGCCACAATGCTAGCTAGCTGATGCTAACGCTGTTTCTGAATGAGCTTCGGTGGCTAGCGGGTTAGCATGTTCGAAGCTAGCTGTCATGGCGCCGACAAAAGAGACGATTCTAACCGGTAAATATTCCAGAGTTTATCAGTCGTTTAACCAGATGTATTGGACTGCGTGATAGTATTGTTTCCGGTAAACCAGGACCTCGGTTATTTCGCATTAAGCCGTTATATGGCGGTTTTTGTGTATTTGCTGGTTAGTAATGGCTGACGGCGGTGAGCAAAGTGTGGTTGGAGATAATCGATGACTTCTTGTCAAGACACTGTATCTGCTTCATATGATAGCAGTATAGCACATGGTTTATTATGACATGGTAAAGTGGGTCATTTTTAAAGTACTATAGTCAATAGAGAGGTAAGAAGTTTTAGGGAAGGGCGCTTGTTAGCTAGGCAGTCGATTAAGGACTATACTTTTCCGCTGTTGAATGTCATGGTGTGTTGGAGAGATCGGAGAGGGTCCGCGACAGTAGCCTTTATATTCGTGGCTGTGTTCCAATAGGAGTTCGCGGACTTGTCAGCTGCTCCCATTTCCGCGGCTTTTTCAGCCGGTGATGCGCTGTTTCTCTTCGCCCTCATTGGGCATCGCTGCACACGGCGCCTGCCTCCTCCATACTCCTTCCATGCCCCTACCGCAGCCTGCCGCTAACTGCTAGCTCGTCCTTTCTCCAGGGGGAACTTGGAAGTGTCCGCGGCAAGAGGGTAATTAGGTTATCCATCATGTTACTATGTATGCATGCTAGTAAGCTTACAGGTAATCTTTTTTGCCAAAACCTACCCTTATTTGGTGATTTTGTGTCATTTAGTCGCAGGTAAGCAGTGGGAACATTATGTTGCAGGTGTAGCTTTGACGCTTTCTTTTAAGAAAGAGTGACATTTTTGACATGTTAAACATTTTGTCATGTGTGTCATTTGTCAGAGAGTGTACAAGCTGTTGAATGAAATGGACAGCAAAGGGAGCTCCCTGCCATCGATGCCCGAACCAGCCAACCCCGTAAGCATGAAGCAGCCGCCCGAGTCCCTCGCCGTGCACAAAGCTCGGGGGGACATGAGTGTGGACCCGTCAATGCTAATGGACCAAGCCGCCGCCCAGCTGGCCGCCACTTTGCAGGACAGCGTGCTCCAGAAGATGTCCAACCACACTCACAATAACCACGGCCACGAGACGCTCAAAGACCTCACCTCCCTCGTCCTCAACGGGGACCAGGACGCCATACCCAAGCTGTGCGCTGCAGAGACGCCCATCCTTAAAGGTGCCGAATCCCCGCCTTCCAGTGGCACCCACCAGCTCACCTGCAGTCCGCACGGCGAGCCGGAACTGAAGGTAACCATACCCCAGGTGGTCCAGGCACCAGTCTTGGAGCCGTGCTCCGCCGGCGGGACCAGTTTGTCTGCCGGTGTTGAAGGTACGATGTCTGCACCAGAGCAAAGACAGGAAGAAAAGAGGGGTAGGGGGAGGCCTTCCAACCCTAAACCTCAACCCAGACCAGGTTCCTCTGGCGCACTTGAAGAGACACTCGGCTTTGATCCTGTTTGCAAGGCAGGAGATGAGGTTGGTCTCTATAGGTTGTATTCTGTCACATGAGTTTTGAGCGGAAGTAAACAAAGTGGTGGGCCACCAAACTCACATGACTACTCTGCAGCAAACAGAATATGACGCAAGGGGCCTAGATCTTACCACTAAAGGCAGATACGAGCAAAAAAATCTAACTATGAAATGGAATCTATACCCTTACTTTATAAAAACAAAGATTTGTCGAGTGGTTGCATTTCATGATTTAACTTCACATCTGCAACCATGTTTGTTGCCGTTTACGAGTACACCTTCTTTCCCCCATCTTTATCAAAATATAAGTATAATTTCAACGTTGTGTATGTGCTGAAAGAGTCATTTGTGATTGCTGCCTTTGGTAAAATCGTAACTCTTTTAGGTTTTGATCACATTTGGTTTATTTTATTTAGACTCGCCGAGTTGGTGCTTTACGAAACACTTGTAGCAAATGTGTTTTTAGAAATACAAATAATATCAAGATAAGACTTAAATGGGAAATACTGAACGTTAAAAGTATATCAAACAAACCTTTAACAATAGTGATCACTCCAAACTTGTGCATTCTTTGACACTGCTCCCTTGGACTGGAGTGTGTGCTACTTTTCTCGTTGTCATTTTGTAAAATCTTGCACTCTTCCGCCCTTTCTAAAAAACCTCTCGAGGAACTCTGAAAAAACGTTTATCCTTTTCGCGATTTGAACTATTCGTACAGCCGAAAACAAACGCGAGGCATTTTTGTCTTTGAGAAAAGTTAAACGGCACCTGGTACCCATTGAGAACAGAGTTAGCTTGACCACCATATTTAGTGTGACGTGAGTAAAATCCAAGCAATTGTTGCATTCAAGAGTAGCGCACAGTGGACGCCCTGAACTTTTCTATCTTCACGTAGCATTTTAGGACTGCTGATTGTCATGTACGTGCAAAGAGCAGTTCTACTGCTGCAAGTAACTGTTACTAGCACCTGTTACACGAACAGATGATGCTAACACGCAGGTTGCTTCTTAATTTTGAACGTGAGAAAAATGTTCCTTTACCGTTCCAGCCTGCTGTCATCTGTCAGTCATTAGCGGACACCCCAAAAGTGTTTCCAATGCAGAGAAGATTCTCTGTAGGTGATGTGGTTTGGACTAAGGTGTCAGGATACCCCTGGTGGCCCTGCATCGTGACCACAGACCCTGAATTCAACCATCACTTCAAACTCAACGGTGAGTTCCCCCTCTCGACTGTCTTAAAAGGCAACGTAGTGACTTTTTAAGCAGCTACCTCAACTACTCTGTTTTTGTTTGACAGGTAAAAGTAGATCAGGCCTCACTTACCATGTACAATATTTTGGAGATGCCCCAGAGAGGGGCTACATTTTTGAGAAAAACATGGTGTCCTTTGCTGGGGAGGACCAGTACCAAGAGCTCAGCCTGCACAACAACCAGCCGGCATCCTGTGTCATCCACAAAAAGGTACCAAGACTTGTAGAGGATGTTCCGTTGTGCAACATAAAGAAACTGAAGTTCCTTAACATTTGATAAACAAGGTTTCTTAAGTTTTTAAAATTTTCCTTGAATGCAAGCTTCTACAATGTGCCATTCGTTGCATGATGCGTGAGTTAGCAGTTGCCTTGTGTGTCCAGACGCTTCAGTCGGTGCCCCGTATGCTGCGGCCTCAGTGGAAGATGGGCGTGATCCAGGCCACAGAGGCCCTTGTCATGACGCTAGATGACCGCTTAGCCACCTTTACCTTTGTGTACGATGACAGCGGTCCTCACCTAAATCCCTGCATCCTGGACAAGCTGAAGCCAGAACCAGGTATGGAGGCAGAGACCCGCTTGCTGCTGGGCTCATTGGCCCAGCTCACAGCAGCCTCCCAGTCCAGAGACGGCACTTTCATGGGGACCAACACGCAAACGACCGCGGTTAAGCAAGGAGAATGGCTTGATGGACTGCAAACACTCCCACAGGTCGGAAAATACTTCTTGTCAAGTTAATTAACACTCTGATTGTCAACTTGGCCTTGACAATGTAAGTTAAAAAACATTGTTTAGTTGCTTTTAGGGGTACACGATAAATATTGGACTGATAATTGTCAAGCCGATATGGGAAATGATTACCGGTATGTTATACTCGGGCTGGGCGATTATTTGATTGAGATCAATGATTGCGATTAATGAAATGTTTGTTATAAGATATTGCAGTTGTAAACAGTAGTGAAGCATCGATGCTCGGTATAATCCTATACGGAACAATCAACCTTTATCGACCGTGATCATGTGTGTGTACTTTTGTATGTTTGCCTGTGTGTTTGTGAAAATGTTTGTGTTGGTGTGTGCGCGACCTCCCGTTCCACCGCTGCAAAAGTCAGGTTCGTCTCAATGTAATGAATGTTCAATCAGCATTGTGCCTCTTCCCTTACACAGCTGGAAGTGCAACCCAGAATAATAAAATAAAGAAATATATCTAACACAAGCATAGAAGTTGAAACACAACATTGAGAAGGAACAGCAACTTTAGCGACAGACTTTAGTCTCACTGTAGCACACAGTAATCCTGCCCTGAATATGGTCTCGCAGGCAGCCAGGCACAGAATGTCTTTGTGACTGAACTCCTGTATTGGTCCCGACTGGGAGAATAACACACCCACTAATTTAATCAGAAAAGAGCATTTTAATGTCTAAATATTTTTAATCTGACGTTTTGTTCATGTGTCTGCAAAGATTCAACTCCTCTGATATAACATGTACTAAAAAACTCTGCAGGCAGACACTTTGTGTTCAAATCAGTTTTGAGTTTGTGGATGAAAACATTTTGTTCCTAAACTAATCATAAACTTTGTTTTATGTGTTGGTACACATTATTTTACAAAATGCACTTTAATGTACTTTTATTAAACATAAGCTACAGTAACTGAGTTAAAAAAAAAAATCTGGGTCGCCGTTTGCCAAAGCACTGGTGAGAAGCACTGATGTATACAAGTAATTAAAGAGTACAAATAATAATTTACCATTTGAAAGTGTTGTTTAGTAAATGTTCACTTGAAATAAAAGTCTTATAGTGGTCAATAAACCAATTATACTTTTACTACAGAATGTTTGTGATGACTTGCAAAAAAAACAAAATAGCTTTTGAGAGGGAAAAAAAGTTGTTCTCTTTACACCCCTCATAAAACATTCCAAAAACAAAGCAAAACCATGGCCCTAAAACCAGTTAGACCGTAGCGTGGATTACCTTTACCGTTGCACCTCTAGTAAACACAAATATATATATATATAAACAAAATGACAGCTGTGCATATATTACCTCTATCAAACATTGCGGTAATGTCTATTACAAGATACTGCAGTAATAAACACTAGGGATGCAACACTACTCGGTATAATTCTGCACGGGACAATCTGCCTTTTAATTAAAAAAAATCCAATGAAATAAAAAAATTAATTGTGATCATTTTTTTGCCATATTGCCCAGACCTATTAAAAAAATAATTTAGTGAGGTGAAATTACACAAAAGTGGGTTAAGAAAAATGGTGTAGATTGTGTGGGACTTCTTTCCTGTCTCGTAGGGAATCTACATTTTAAAAATAGTAGCTATAAAAAAGTGTTCTGTATTTGTCTTGAAAAGTAGAATATTTGTCTGTATCCGCCTTGAAAAAAATTGTGCATCCAAGTTGTTGCAACACTGAGCCCTCCTGCTGTGTTGCCTTATTCTCTGGTAGACAAGCTGTGCTAAAAAGTAGCACAAAATCTATTTGTGTCGGTCCTAATTTATTTATGGCAGGTCACCATAAATAAAAATTAATGTACAGACGACCGTGCTCATACACATAGATTGGTCAGATCTAGTCTGGATCTGACCAATCTAAGTCTATAAGCGGGAACTGATGAAGCCTACCAGATGAGAGGCGAAATGTCTTCCAAGACAAACCAAACAGTCTAGTTGCGATCGATTGATTACCCTGAGATGACAATGAACTGGATGAATGAGAACATTCATAGACAACGTACAGACGATGATTTGTTTTGAATATCTGAGGTTGTTGGGCAACACGTCACATGTGCCGTCCAATCCAGGCACAGCTTCATGCATACCATTAACAGAGAGCACATTTTGATCTGCTGACACAATTTCAAGTCATGTATTTTCCGCACTATAAGGTGCACCTAAAATCCTCCAATTTTCTCAAAAGCTGAGTGCGCCTTATAATCCGGTGCGCCTTATATATGGACAAATATTGAGCCACAACAGGTCTCGCAACTACAGCCTCTATTGTAGCGTCTATTCTATGCGCCTTATAATGTGGTGCGCCTTATAATGCGGTGCGCCTTATATATGAACAACGTTTTAAAATAGGCCATTCATTGAAGGTGCGCCTTATAATCCGGTGCGCCTTATAGTGCGGAAAACACGGTATACATGTTAACCTTGCCTTACTTCCTGGTAATCTTCTTCAAACTTTTGGTCTGGACCAGAGTACAAGTGTGAAGGCACTTGTACTCTGGTCCAGAAGGCAACAATCACTCTGCCACTTACAGTAAACGCCTGAATGATTTACGTCATAGGATCACATGGTGCTAGGATCAGTCGTACATCTCAAGAAGAAGCGAAGGCCCAGACAACCTCAACCCCGTTTACAGACGAACAGGAGGAGGAAACCAGCCAACAGAACCAAAGTGGCAGATGGTTCACTTTCAGGTTCAGCTCCAGGTCAGTGGAAAAGTTTGTTCAGGAACATAGTTCCTTTTATTAAAGATATTGTGTTTACAGAACAGCATCTCTTCATGCAGAGGAGCACTCGCATTAAGTCAAAAATATTCATTTTGAATAAGGTTGCTTATTAGTCTTTTTAGTCTAGACATAGGTGTCGTTTGCATTTTAACCGATACCAGTACCAAATTGGTACTTTTTAAAACAGTGACGATACGTCCAAACCAGTACTTAAAAATTGGAAAACATGCAAATTTGTGTTTAAAAAAAAGCCTTTTAATTTTTTGGATTTGTGTGACATTCTAGTTGAACAGGCTACAAATTCAAATACTTCTAAAATATAGGTAAAAGAAGTACATTCAAACATTAGAAATAAAACCCACAACAAATTGTCATAGTTATTGGACAAAACCAACAGCAATACAGAACATGATTGTGCAAACAACCAACTCATTGGTGTTGCATAGTGTAATTGTAATAATTTTGAGGTTTTGTGAATGTACCTTGTTCACTGTAACCGTCATTGGTGCATAATAAGGAAGTGCTGTGTTGTTGTGGTTACGGCCTAGTTCTGCGGCGCTAGCGGTGTTATGAGGGCTGCTGTTGGCGGGTTAAGGTCAGCAATAATGTTTAAGAAGAGCGTCAAACCCTGTGCTTATGTCGAAACGCTACATTACTTACAATAAGTTTATTTCACAATATCACCGCCAAGCACTTGTTACAGGTGGCTGAGTCTGCATTCATTTAGAACCAAAATGAGGCACTGATAGCTGCTACTCTTTGTAAGAATTGTTCTGGTTACTACCGTTTACGTTGGCGCCAGTGTTATTATTGAACCGGGTTTAGGTAAACCATTTCTATTACTTCTTTGATGAAAACGTGTGAAATGTAACTGTGGAGGAGCAATTTCACTACAGTTCTGCTGTGGGTAAGCCCGACATTCATTTGTGAAATTCTAATGTAGCGGAGCCATCTCACTCAAGTCTGTCCCGATGCGCTCATGCATATGTGTGTGTTTGTGTCTTTAAACCCCACCCCTCCAAAGCTGTCAACCAGGGGTTATTCAACTGGCCACTGCAGAGAATGCTGACTCTTAGGAATATCAGGCATGTGAAATGTCCGCGAAAACGCAGAAATCTTTCAGAAACTATCACATCTGCGTTTTTTTAATGAAATATCAAAGAAGTGGGATCTAAATAAAAAATTTTTGAACGCTCGCCTCAGCCGCAGGTACTCGCTGTTAATCTTTGCCGAAACGCCACGCTGAATTGCAGGACCGGGAGACAATCGGGGGCGCCGAAACAAACTGGCTGGTTAGCATTATCAAGTTAGCTTACTTGTTGTCGCCTGTGTTCGCTCTCCAAGCCACAACGTCAACGGGTTTCGACTTTGCTGCTAATCCTATTTGGATGATTAGGATCCGAACACTGTTAGTTCCGAACCATAGAAGAAGGTATATTTATACGTAACGGACGTAAACAGAGGTCAAAACACCAGAAGTATATTTTACCCGAGGGGTCGTGGCTACTGGATAGCGTTGCCAAATGGGAAACGTTTTGAGTTATTTGCATGCATGTTATAGAATTTTACATTACATTTTCAATGATAATAATGTTTATTAACTATTTAAAAAAAAATTAAAATTATGTGGTACCTTACATCAGTGGTCCCCAACCACTGGGCCGTGGCCCGGTACCGGTCCGTGGATCGTTTGGTACCAGTCCGCACAAGAAATAAAAAAAAATAAAAAAATCAACATTATTAAATCAACATAAAAAACACAAGATACACTTACAATTAGTGCACCAACCCAAAAAACCTCCTTCTCCCATTTACACTCATTCACACTCATTCGCACAAAAGGGTTGTTTCTTTCTGTTATTAATATTTCTAGTTCCTACATTAGATATAAATATAGATAAATACAGTCTGCAGGGATACAGTTCGTAAGCTTAGACTTAGACAAACTTTAATGATCCACAAGGGAAATTGTTCAACACAGTAGCTCAGTTATAATGATGGGAAGTGTAAGGATGGAAAGGACAATGCAGGTATAAATACATGATAAATATAGCGATATAAAATCTCACATATATACGAATATATACATAATATGTGTACAGTATATTATATATACAGATATATTATATTATGTCTATAACATATATACAATATATAACAATTACCATGTACAATATTACAGTATATGTGACAGCAGCAGCATAAAATAGAGAGTAGATCCAGCAGAAAATAGACATTAAAAACAAAGAGAAGTAGCTGACATAGAAGGTGTCAGGTAACAGGCAGATATCCTCTATTACTGTATGGCGAGCACACATGATTTGTCCGTGGGACAAATTTTCAAGAGTTGACCGGTCTGCAGTTACATAAAGGTTGGGGACCACTGCCTTACATAATACATGTAAGTGTCAAAAAGACAGCCAAAAGAGGTTGGTAGATGACAATACATCTAAAGGTAAAATGTTGTGTAAAGATGCACCCAATTGCAGGAAATGGAGTCTTGATTTTAAAAATGTTCTTTCGGGGCTTGCGTGGCAGCACTTTGTGTCGATATAAATGTTCCTCTTTTTCGTCAGTTTTCCTCTGGAATATACAAATTAAGAATTCCCCCACCCTCGGTCTTTGGGTTTCTAGAAACGTGGCCCCCAAAACTATTGAATTGCCCTGCTGTAAGGTCAAAGAAACGCTGCATGGGGTTTTAAATGTAATACTGTGTGGTTTTAGCAAAGAGAAGATCGAAGCAGATAAGGACAACTGCGTTAGACGTGAACAAAAATCAGCAGCCCAAAAGGAGGCGAAAAAATGTGAGTTTTTACACCATCTGCTGGGCTTTTGTTATAAAGACATCATCAGTGCAATGAGCTTGGGAATGTACATTAAATCACATATGTCAACAGTCCACGTCAGAGGGAGCTGATGAGAAGCCGAAGAAGAGGAGGAGGAAGATTGACAAAGAAGTAAAAACGTCTAACGTGCCTCTTGCAGGTAAACGACAATCATTCCATCAGCAGGTGGATTTTGCTTAGCAATCAAAATGTCCCTCTTGCTCAGACGTCCACGAAGCAGAGAAACAAAAGCGGCAGAGAAAGCGAGTGCAGAATGGAGATAATCCCAGCGAAGTCTCAAAGGCAAAAAAGAGGCGCTTGTCACTGTGCCCTGAACTTGAGGTGAGACCTTGTCCAGTTGGGGGAATGTGCCGTCCCGCGGAGATGAACTTGTCTATCCTCGCTGTGTAGGGCTCTGGAAGTGAAGGATGTCCTGATTCTCCAAGTGACAGCCTGGACGGGATGAAGAAGTGCGATCGCAAGAAGGAGTTTGTTTGCCAGGTGGGTCTTTTACTCGAGAAACAGTTTCATCGCATAACTGAGTTTTTTTTTATACGCGGGTTCTCTGCAGGTGTGTGAGCAGGCCGGCGAGGACCTGTTGCCGTGTGAAGGCCAGTGCTGTGGGATGTTTCATGTCCGCTGCCTGAGTGAAAACTTCAAAGCAGACGACAAGCTTGTGTGTCAGGAGTGCAGCACACGTAAGCACATCCTCAACTATAAACACATCACGTAGTTGTATCGTCCTGTTCAAGTGTTTCTCCTTCATTTCTCTGCCAGGTGCCCACTCGTGTTTCACGTGTAAGCGCTCAGACGGCGAGGTGCGTCGCTGCCACGTGGCCAACTGTGGCAAATTTTACCATGAAGCGTGTGCCCGCCTCAGCCCCCTCACTGTGTTCGACAACAAGGGCTTCCGCTGCCCGCTGCACACCTGCCTCAGCTGCCACTATGGCTGCAGCACGCAGCACAAGTCCACTAAAGGTGAGGCGCCCTGGCCCGCAGTGCTGTCGCCGCACTTGGCACACGCTCTTGACTAACACGTACCCTGCTTGTGTGCTTCAGGGCGGCTGATGCGTTGCCTGCGCTGCCCCGTCGCCTACCACGTCGGCGATTTGTGCGTCGCCGCAGGCAGCGAGATGGTCACCAACACGGCCATCGTCTGCACCAACCACTTCCACGCCAAGAAAGGCTACAGCCACCACAGTCACGTCAATGTCAGCTGGTGCTTTGTCTGCTCCAAAGGTAAAGCTTTGTACAAAACCCTTTCTATAAGGTCCCGCACAAACAGAGTCGTACGAAAACCAAAGCGATTTTCTTTCCCATAACATGATGCAAATCCAGTTACTCTTTTGTTGGGTTGTACTGTATCAGGCCTCAAATTTTAACTTTTTAAGGTCAAGGCAAGTGTTGCCTTAAAGGAGGGCTCATATTTTAGGGCACCAAGACAAGTTGGAAAGGCACCAAGGCAAACATAATTTTATTTCGAGGCAGGGGCCTCCAAAGAGCATATATATATATATATATATATATATATATATATATATATATATATATATGTGAACATTTCTTATCACGGTTATTATCATCGCGGTAATTTTAAATGTGCTTAAAATTTTCAAAAACTACTTATACTGAAATCCTTTAACCAAATTTTTTTTTTTTTTTTTTAAAAACACACACATTCAAAATGTATATATATACCTCAAGTAGAAAGCTGAATGTGCATATGAAAGCAACACAAGCATTATAAACAAAGTAATATGGCAGAAACAAAATAATACTATAAATAAATACAAATGAATGAAAAATCCGCAAGATGGCATCTTATGAATATACCAGGGGTCGGCAACCTTTACCTCTCAAAGAGCCATTTTGACCAGTTTCACAAATTAAAGAAAACAATGGGAGCCACAAAACTCTTTTGAACATTAAAATGAAATAACACTGCATACAAAGTTTTTTTTTTTGCTTTGTGCTATGTATAAACCAAGGGTCTCAGACACGCGGCCCACACCTTAATATGAAAATTGAATGTTAGTGCGGCCCGCGAGTCTGCCCGATTTTTCCGGCAGACTACGACTTTCAGGGCAACTGTTCTCTCGAACGTGCCGTGATGGTACAGCATTTAGCGCCCACTACAACAAGCGTGCCGGCCCAGCCACACGTTGTATGGGGCTTCTGCTTGCTCACGTAAGTGACAGCAAGGCATACTTGGTCAACAACCACACAGGTTACACTGACGGTGGCGGTATAAAAAACTTTAACACTCTTACTAATAATGCGCTACACTGTGAACCCACACCAAAAAAGAATGACAAACACATTTCGGGAACAAAAACACAACGGAGCAAATACCCTGAATCCCATGCAGCCCTAACTCTTCCGGGCTACATTATACACCCCCGTTACCAAACCCCGCCCACCTCAACCGACGCACGGGGGGGGTTTGGTAGTAGCATGCATGTTATAGCATGCTACCACTGACAATTTTCCCGGAAATCTCCCGGGAAAATCGTGAGGGTCGGCAAGTATGCAGCTGAGCCGCATCAGAGTGATCAAAGAGCCGCATGTGGCTCCGGAGCCGCGGGTCGCCGACACCTGGGATATACAAACCCCGTTTCCATATGAGTTGGGAAATTGTGTTAGATGTAAATATAAACGGAATACAATGATTTGCAAATCATTTTCAACGCATATTCAGTTGAATATGCTACAAAGACAACATATTTGATGTTCAAACTGATAAACATTTTTTTTTTGCAAATAATCATTAACTTTAGAATTTGATGCCAGCAACACGTGACAAAGAAGTTGGGAAAGGTGGCAATAAATACTGATAAAGTTGAGGAATGCTCATCAAACACTTATTTGGAACATCCCATAGGTGAACAGGCAAATTGGGAACAGGTGGGTGCCATGATTGGGTATAAAAGTAGATTCCATGAAATGCTCAGTCATTCACAAACAAGGATGGGGCGAGGGTCACCACTTTGTCAACAAATGCGTGAGCAAATTGTTGAACAGTTTAAGAAAAACCTTTCTCAACCAGCTATTGCAAGGAATTTAGGGATTTCACCATCTACGGTCCGTAATATCATCAAAGGGTTCAGGGAATCTGGAGAAATCACTGCATGTAAGCAGCTAAGCCCGTGACCTTCGATCCCTCAGGCTGTACTGCATCAACAAGCGACATCAGTGTGTAAAGGATATCACTACATGGGCTCAGGAACACTTCAGAAACCCACTGTCAGTAACTACAGTTGGTCGCTACATATTGTAAGTGCAAGTTAAAACTCTCCTATGCAAGGCGAAACCGTTTATCAACAACACCCAGAAACGCCGTCAGCTTCGCTGGGCCTGAGCTCATCTAAGATGGACTGATACAAAGTGGAAAAGTGTTCTGTGGTCTGACGAGTCCACATTTCAACTTGTTTTTGGAAACTGTGGACGTCGTGTCCTCCGGACCAAAGAGGAAAAGAACCATCCAGATTGTCATAGGCGCAAAGTTGAAAAGCCAGCATGTGTGATGGTATGGGGGTGTATTAGTGCCCAAGACATGGGTAACTTACACATCTGTGAAGGCATTATTAATGCTGAAAGGTACATACAGGTTTTGGAGCAACATATGTTGCCATCCAAGCAACGTTACCATGGACGCCCCTGCTTATTTCAGCAAGACAATGCCAAGCCACGTGTTACATC
Organism: Nerophis lumbriciformis; assembly: GCF_033978685.3. Taxonomy (NCBI): domain Eukaryota; kingdom Metazoa; phylum Chordata; class Actinopteri; order Syngnathiformes; family Syngnathidae; genus Nerophis; species Nerophis lumbriciformis. The sequence goes on from NC_084576.2 coordinate 7,483,188, forward strand.
AACGTGGCTTCATAGTAAAAGAGTGCAGGTACTAGACTGGCCTGCCTGTCGTCCAGACCTGTCTCCCATTGAAAATGTGTGGCGCATTATGAAACCTAAAATACCACAACGGAGACCCCCGGACTGTTGAACAGCTTAAGCTGTACATCAAGCAAGAATGGGAAAGAATTCCACCTGAGAAGCTTAAAAAATGTGTCTCCTCAGTTCCCAAACGTTTACTGAGTGTTGTTAAAAAGAACGGCCATGTAACACAGTGGTGAACATGCCCTTTCCCAACTACTTTGGCACGTGTTGCAGCCATGAAATTCTAAGTTAATTATTATTTGCACAAAAAAATACAGTTTATGAGTTTGAACATCAAATATCTTGTCTTTGTAGTGCATTCAATTGAATATGGGTTGAAAAGGATTTGCAAATCATTGTATTCCGTTTATATTTACATCTAACACAATTTCCCAACTCATATGGAAACGGGGTTTATAAAACGTTACTGCACTTTTTGTCCATATAGATAAAAATAGTGTTAATATGAGGTCAAGTCTTATACATAGGACTGCACGATTATGGACAAAATAATAAAGATTATTTTCATCAATATTGAAATCACGATTATTAATCATGACTATTCACTGTGTTTGGTAAAACAGTGTTGGGGTGTGAACGTGACGCCATCATATAATTTGTAATACCTAATAAAATGCTCTACATTCTGGATCTATATATTTAAAGACAAATTTTGTGTTTTTGTTCATTAATAGTATCAGCGTGTCAGATTTTTTATTACATGATGCCTTTATCTCTAGTTTTACATTTTCACAGAGAGAGGTATTTTTGAAGTTATGTACATGTACCGTATTTTCCGCACTATAAGGCGCACCGGATTATAAGGTGCACCTTCAATGAATGGCCTATTTTAAAACTTTGTTCATATATAAGGCGCACCGCATTATAAGGTGCATAGAATAGACGCTACAGTAGAGGCTGGGGTTACGTTATACATCCATTAGATGGAGCTGGGCTAAAGGGAATGTCAACAAAACAAATAGTGATTGTACTGACACTTCTACTTGCTGCTCTCTGTTCAACAACCCACTGTTCGAGTTTGTCCTCCAACTGTAGCCATCTCGCTTTGTTCCCTCGGAAACTCTGTTTAGTCTTCTTTACTTGGCGCAGGTCATGTTGCTTCCTCCACTTCCGCACCATTGATTCGTTAATGTTCAATTCTCTCGCTGCTGCTCTATTCCCGTGTTCTACTGCGTGACTGATCACCTTGAGTTTAAACTCTGCGTCGTAAGCGTGTCTCTTAATAGGAGCCATTTTTGGGTCTTTACGGTAAGCAGCCGCCGACTTCATTTTCCCCCGTAGAAGAACTTCTTCTTCTACGGTAAGCAGCCGCCGACTTCATTTTCCCCCGTAGAAGAAAAAGTTCTTCTTCTACGGTAAGCAGCCGCCGACTTCATTTTCCCCCGTAGAAGTTCTTCTACGGTAAGCAGCCGCCGTCTTCATTTTCCCCCGTAGAAGAAGAAGTTCTTCTACGGTAAGCAGCCACCGACTTCATTTTCCCCCGTAGAAGAAGAAGCGCTTCTTCTACGGTAAGCAGCTGTAGAAGGGGGAAAATGAAGTTGGCGTAGTTACCGTAGTTGCGAGACCTGTTGTGGCTCAATATTGGTCCATATATAAGGTGCACCGGATTATAAGGTGCACTTTCAGCTTTTGAGGAAATTGGAGGTTTTTAGGTGCGCGGAAAATACGGTACTAATGTGTGTACATGTACACGCTGTATCAGAACAGATCCATTGAGAGTTTGAGTAGTAATATGTCATATAGGAATTATACACCATAGAACATTAACAAAAGACACATGAATGGTTTTAAAGTAATTAATTTGTGGAATGAAAAAAAACAAGTAATGTAAAAAAACAAAAAAACATGGTATTTACTTTTTGATAACAATATAAAATACAAAGCAGTTTGGCTAATGAAGATATAGTCAAATAAACAAGCGTTGTTCTTCAACAACCATCATGCAACAGTTTGGCCAACAAAAATAAAGATGAGTGACACCTCACATCTAGCACACAATCTTTGTGCCTCATGGACAACTCAGCCAGCGTTCAATTTGATGAGATGACAAAACATTTGAGCTAGTATTGATATTATTGGAACACTAACAAAGTTAGCAGTTAAATAAAGGAGGAGTGAACATCCCAGTAAACAAATTACAAACTTTATAAACAAGTTGTAACAACGTTCACGACACATCGCCTGCAGCATGGTAACTCTCAGTCCCAGCAGCTGACGGAAGGATGCCAGCTGCACGTTCAAAATGAAACTGCAACATCAAATATTGTTCTCCTCTGTGTGCTATTAATCGCACACCGAGACTCCACAGAAGTAGAAGCGATTGAAACTAAGCTCGGAGGGAGCATTTTCAAAACAAAGTCCATGGAGTCGCCACCATGTCTCCTGCTCCTGTGATGCTTCAGTGTTCAGGAAGTAAGCAGTTGCCTAAAATGCATTACTAAAAGACGGCTTTTCGGTAAATAAAAATTGAAATGGTGTTACTAACCGTCTGGAATTTTACCACTGTCTATCATTCTACCGTTTATCGTTACATCCCTACTCCATTAACAAGCAAAAAGTCACGGGTGGTCACGGCATGTTGTTGCCGTAAATGTTGGTAAATTTTTAGGGCATTACAGCAAATGACAAGGGCGGTCGCGGCAAATGCCGCAGTTAAAATTTGAGCCCTGCTGTATACCGATACTAATAAAGCACTGTATTTACGTCATTAAGTCCTAGAAGCCGCAAGAGGGCGGGATATAACGCTTAAAATATATTGGAGAATTGGGGCTCTCTAGGCATCTGTGTAAATGTTGCAAACAGCCCCTTTAAAACCTCGAAGTCGATTAAATTATTTTAGTTTAAAAAAAAAAAATCACAAAATTTTACTGTGAGTATAGGTTATTTTTGAGCACATTCAACAATACCGCCATAATAATAACCGTGGTAGTTTTTGGTCACAATAATCATGTTATGAAATGTTCATATTGTTACATCCCTAGCAGGGCTGCCACTAACAATTATTTTGATAATCGATCAACGATTATCTTAACAATTAGTCGATTAATTAGATAATTAAGCATACGCATATTTGATGGATTTAATTTTTCCATCAAATTCTAAATGCAGCTTAAGTTATTTTAAGCATGTGCTTACGAACAACAAAGATGACTAATTCATTCATAAATATTTATTTATACTGTAACTGTGCTGCTTATTCAGCTGTTACAAAAATGTAAATGACTATTTAAATGTTGTCCATTTAAATGAAAGGAAAGGCAAAGTGCTAAAAGAAACAATTAACCTTGTTTATGGATTTTAAAAAAACCCAGTTAAAATAGCAACAATGAAAACAAACAAAACTAAATTTTACTTCCTCAAAAAGAAAAGCATTTAGTGATGTTTAAAAAGCTGCACATTGATATAGTGACTATTGATTAACTCTTGGCAGTTTTAGCTCTCTAATAGAATCAATGTGTAGAAGTCTATCTTGAATTGATGTAGACAAAGTTTAGCTGGCTGACTTTGGCTGAAATGATAGATTAAAGTTATTTTTCACACAACTTCATCTCAACCTTGTTAGCTAGCTAGCAAGGTAGAAGACATGTCTCTGCTTCAAATGCTGCCGTACGCAGATGTACTGCCATAAAAACAAGGTCCGTTTTGCTAAATGAGCGAGGTATTCATGTTTTTAACAAGAATAAGAGGAAATATCCTCACGCTTTACATGTAACCACTGACCATGTTTTTGCCAGTGTTAACTTCCGCCCGTAAATACACGAGTGACGACTATTGTCGACAAATATAGTTGTCGACTAATCATTGCAGCCCTAATCTCTAATCGTACGGTATGAAAAACGTTTAGTGAACATTTTTGCTGAGACTGAATGGTACAGAAAGTGGGCCATACAAAAACCGAGTTAGCGCTGTATTGAAAAAGTAAAAGTACAAAAGTGCTTTGTTTGCGGTGCAGGAGGGCAGCTGCTGTGCTGTGAGTCTTGTCCCGCCGCTTTCCACCCTGACTGCCTGAACATCGCCATGCCTGATGGGAGCTGGTTCTGCAACGACTGCCGGGCTGGCAAGAAGCCCAAATACAGAGACATCATCTGGGTCAAACTGGGAACTTACAGGTCAGACGCACACACAAACATTTCAGTGCTGAACGTTCCCACTCTGGTGTCCTTGTCCTCCTCAGATGGTGGCCTGCGGAGATCCAGCATCCCAGAAACATCCCCACCAACATCCAGCACCTTCGCCACGAGATCGGAGAGTTCCCCGTCTTCTTCTTTGGCTCGAAAGACTATTTCTGGACCCATCAGGGACGGGTGTTTCCCTACATGGAGGGCGACAGAGGCAGCAAGTACCATAAGACCGGCATCGGGAAAGTCTTTAAGACTGGTAAAGATCTAGTTGCCCAGCTGTAATACATCTGATCCTGTGCCAATGCTCTGGTTACGGGCTATTCAACTAAATGGGTCTCGTAAAGGGGCCCTATTATACTCCTCTTTGGCCCTTTTGTCTGTAATCGAGCAGCTCCACATGATGTCCCCCTTCCGGTCTGGGACTCTTAACATTTTCACAAGTATTTCATCCAAGGCTACCCTTTCTTGTTGTCCCTGGAAGTACTGGTCCATCGGAACCTCAACCTACAAGCACATTGCGTTCCACGACTCAGCTTGTAACTCAAAACACTCATATCTCAAAGCAGCCTCGGCCAATGAAATCAATTAATATTTGCGTGGCCCTCCCAAAATACCACAATTTGAAGTTGCAACTTGCCTTTTAAAAAAATAAATATTGCACGCAAACCATTACAATAGCATGTACTACAAACATGTAATAATATTGTACAGAGCAGTGGTTCTCAAACTGGTACGCCAAATAATCACTCAATTAAATCTTCAACCAGTGTTACGGATTAAACTTTGTGTAAAGTTACAGTGACCAAAATTACTAAATTTACTTGTTAAATAAAACCTCTGCCATGTTTTTAATGAATACTATAGCCTACTATGCTACTGTATTTTAATATTGGTCATTAGGGTGGTACTTGGGGAACCAAGTGTTTTCTGAGGTGGTACTTGTTGAAAAACAACAAAAGATTTTGTGATATTAAGAACATCTCGATCTAACTACTGTCGTATTGACAATAGACTGATAATTTACTTGGTATTGTTACTAGGTCTGTGAATCTTTGGGCACCACTCGATTCCTTTCGATTCTTGGCAGTAACGATTCGATTCAGAATACATTCTCGATTTGAAATTGGGTGCAAGTTCTATGATTAACTACATTCAGCTGTGATCAATGTGTTTATTATTTAAAAGAAAACTGGTTTTGTTTGATAAAAAATGTACCCAAACATTTACAAAAGTGGACAGATTTTTGGAAAAAATTAAAATTTAAAACAATTTTTTTTTTTCATTGATAAAGAATCGTTACAAATAAGAATCGCGTTTAAGTTGAAAATCTTTTTTTTTTTTTTTTTTTTTTTTGACACTCCTAATTGTTACTGTCAATATTTGTATCACTCCGCCAGCCTTTCTTGAACATAAGTTCAAGAGCTCTATTTTAGCAGTGAGCGGTTAGCATATGTGTAGTGTGGTATGTTTTTAGCTATTCCTCGTCGTCTGTAAGAAGTATTTATTTGCCGCCATGATTGCTGATTTAGAAGCGACTTTGCTGCACTCTAGAGGAAGCAGTTTGCGAGAACGCTACAGGGCACTGAAGACGCGTTCGGTCGCTTTTCTCTGTCAAATTTGCGTGACACAGCTAGAATGTGCCTTCAACATCGCAATTTTACGATAACATTAAAAGCTACACTGAGAAAAATGGATGCATATTTTCATAAAGCTGGTTTGCATGCTGACATCTGGGTTTGTCGAGTCAGGACTCAGCTGCAGCTTCCCTATAGTTTTATGGATAAATGTTGTCGTTTGACCTTACGTGGCTGCATGCCGCTGAGGCTAGCTGCAGCTTGCTGGGTAGGCTGCTAACATGTAGGGACATTCTTCTAACGGTTTGTTTTCTCCGATTTAGTCGACCACTTTCTTAGTTCCGATGGTTTATGGCAGGATTGTGTCGATCTCTGAGCGGCGCTCAAACGTGCATGTCAACTGTCTAACCCAAACTTAAGTTAGATTTATGTGTGCACGAGGCAGGGCCAGTAACGTCTAACAATATTTGCACTCTTTATTGCTCAAAGAGAGACCACTAGTATATCGGAAAGTACCCGGAAGTGAAGGTACACCTAAGTTGTAGTTTGGAAAACAAAAGAGTTTTGGATCAAATGTTTCCTGCTTTGCCTTCCTCAGCTCTGATGGAGGCTGAAGCTCGATTCAAGAGTATGAAAATGAAGCTGGAGGCCAAGGAAGCCCAGGCCCAAAACCGCAAGCCGCCGCCGTACAAGTCCATCAAGGTGTGACGTGGGAGCGACACGCACTCTTTGCCGCCGAACTGCTCCTCACTGCGTGTCCTCTCCTCCCTCAGGTCAACAAACCCGTGGGCAAGGTCCAGGTCTACGCCGCCGATATCGCCGAGATCCCCAAGTGTAACTGCAAGCCGTCGGTGGACCGGCCCTGCGGCTTCGAGTCCGAGTGTTTGAACCGCATGCTGCAGTACGAGTGCCACCCCCAGGTGTGTCCAAGCGGGCAGCGCTGCTGTAACCAGGACTTCACCAAACGCCGCTACCCCGAGACCAAGATCATCAAGACCCCCGGCAAGGGCTGGGGCTTGATCTCACTGCGGGACATCAAGAAGGTGAGCAGAGACGCGTCGCGGCGGCATCTCAGATGTCTTAACGCGGCGTTTGTTCCACAGGGCGAGTTTGTCAACGAGTACATCGGCGAGCTGGTAGACGAGGACGAATGCAGGGCGAGGATCAAGTACGCGCATGAGAACAACATCACAGACTTCTACATGCTCACCATCGACAAGGTCTGTGGTCGTTTGACGCCGTGCTCCTTGGTGCATTCAGGCGCCGCGTGCTCAGCAGCGCCTCCCCCGCCGGGAGCGACATGACTGGTACTGCATTGGGAGCGTTGCAGGACAGTGCACTGCAGCGTCACAGTCGGCAGTACAACAAACGTACACCGCCGTCACCGCAGGACATTAACGCTTCGTCTTCTTCCTCAAAGGACCGAATCATCGACGCCGGTCCGAAAGGAAACTACTCTCGCTTCATGAACCACAGCTGTCAGCCTAACTGCGAGACGCAGAAGTGGACCGTCAACGGCGACACGCGAGTCGGCTTGTTCGCCGTCTGCGATATCCCATCAGGTCTTTGCACTCAAAATCTAAATCATATCATCCTGCCGACGATAGAGCTTTTAATACTATCGTGATAATGCATGTTGATGACGCTCTAGCTGGGTCACACAAATTTGACAGAGAAAAGCGAACAAACGCGTGTCCTCTCCTCCCTCAGGTCAGCCGTTTCTAAATCAGCAATCACGTCGGCAAATAAATACTTCTTCTTCCAGACGACGAGAACTAGCTAAACACTAGGAGGAAATGCTAACCGCTAAGCTATAGCTCTTGAACAAAGGCGGGCAGAGTGATACAAATATTGGACAATAACGATACCAAGTCAATCATCAGTATATGGTCGTACTACAGTGGTTAATCGATATTTTTTATCATCACAAAATCTTTAGTCGTTGTTTACAATCTCTGAACTTTAAGGGCAAAAACCAAAGGATTCAAATCAGAGCCATTAGTAGGAAATATTGAATTGATATTGTTGCATTCTGTTTTGACTGATTCTAATAGTGATCAAACATTCAATCGTTCAAAGATGTCCAACATTTGTGTCAGTCACAAGTGTCAGCATTGACATGACCAACACTGTCACTACTCTGTATCGGATCGATGCCCACATGTGTAGTATCGGCCCAAACTAATGTACAGTGTCCGAACAAGAGAAGATTAAGTGAGAATTACGTTTGAACAGAATTGTACCGTATTTTCCGCACTATAAGGCGCACCGGATTATTAGCCGCACCTTCAATGAATGGCATATTTCATAACTTTGTCCACCAATAAGCCGCCCCGGACTATAAGCCGCGCCTACGCTGCGCTAAAGGGAATGTCAAAAAAACAGTCAGATAGGTCAGTCAAACTTTAATAATATATTAAAAACCAGCGTTCTAACAACTCTGTTCACTCCCAAAATGTACGCAAATGTGCAATCACAAACATAGTAAAATTCAAAATAGTGCAGAGCAATAGCAACATAATGTTGCTCGAACGTTAATGTCACAACACACAAAATAAACATAGCGCTCACTTTCTGAAGTTATTCTTCATTCGTAAATCCTTCGTCTTCGGTGTCCGAAGTGAAAAGTTGGGCAAATTTACGATCCACTGGCATATGTTGGCGTCGTCTGGCGCTGCCTCCTCGTCTTAGTGAAGGTGTGTTCGCCTTCTGTCATCCATTGTTCCCACGCAGTTAGCAGTCTAGCTTCGAATGCCCTGTTGACACCAATATCTAGCGGCTGGAGGTCTTTTGTCAATCCACCCGGAATGACGGCGAGTATTGAATTAAGCGCGTAAGCGTGTCTCTCAATGTGCTGTTATGAGCTAGCAAATATAACAACTACACTACCCAGCATGCAACGATAGTTACGAGCATGCGCGGTAGCCCTGAGAAGCGTTGTTGTATGCTGGGAGTTAGAATGTGGTTATGAGCACGCTGTGAGTAAACGTTGAGAACTCAGTTAACACGCCTCGTCTGCATTATTTATAATTAGACAGACAACACACTTAATAGGAGCCATTTTGGGGTCTTTACATAAACACACAAATGGAAATGAAACGTCACATATCCCAGCATGCACCGCGCGCTTCTTCTACGGGGAAAAAAGATGGCGGCTGTTTACCGTAGTTGCGAGACCTAAACTTTATGAAAATGAATCTTAATATTTATCCATATATAAAGCGCACCGGGTTATAAGGCGCACTGTCAGCTTTTGAGAAAATTTGTGGTTTTTCGGTGCGCCTTATAGTGCGGAAAATACGGTAGGTAGAAAGTAAGCAGATATGAACAAGTAGAAGAATGATAGAAAATGATACAACCGCATTGAATGTAATGTGTAGAAATTAGGGAAATAACTACAAAAGTACACTTCATTCACTCACCGTGTTGCAAAAAAGGTCAGTTAGAATAATACAAAATGTTGCATTAGAGAACACTCAAACCCTTCATTTATGGAATCTAAAATATTGACATTTGAAGGATATAGTGAATTTGCAAATAGCTAAAATGATATGCAAAGCAAAATATAACTTGCTAGCCACAATTTTCAACACTTCTTAACAAAATCTAACTTAAAACACTTTAGCATGTCAGTATGTGGAATTAAATGATGGATTGGATTCATGAACAATGTCCCCATATGATCCACTTTAAAAAAGTCTTCAATCTACACGTCTTCACAAAGAAGAAGAATCCTGATTGACATTTAGAATCTTATTAAAAAAGGACATATTTATTATACACTTTGAACCATAATTATTTCTGACAACTGAAGCAGAAGAAGACAGATGGCTGTATCGTTCAAATATACATTGTGTTGTAGATTTTGCCGTGTGATTCCACCAGCAAACAAATGTTCTTGTGGCAGGAACCGAGCTGACCTTCAACTACAACTTGGACTGTCTGGGCAACGAGAAGACGGTGTGTCGCTGCGGCGCTCCCAACTGCAGCGGCTTCCTGGGAGATCGACCCAAGGTAAAGGAAAAAAGCCCATCAAAATACTGCCGCCTACTTTTTGTCAGGGTCATTTAAGATGCAGTTGTCACGTTTGCAAAAACATGAAAATACAAAACTTGCCTGAGAAAATTTATGGTGAGTAAATAGTTGATTAAAATCTTTTAAATTAAAGTCTGACATTGATCTGACAAATATCTTCCAAATTGATCGCTTCGCACTTTTTCCACTCGCCGACTTCCTCTTCCTGGTCGAGTCAAGCTAAGCACGGCGTTTACTCACATTGTCCGTCACTTCCTACGCTAATTTCACGAAGGAATGATCTCACCTCATTCTCATGTGCTTCTTCATTTAACGACACCTTTTTCACATCGTCAGGAGAGTTGAGACATTTTGAAGAGAAACGCTCACAACCCAAAATCTTTTGTAGTGAAGAGCTTGACCTTCAAAATTCATCACTTTTTTATTATTTGTCACAGGACAATGAATAATACGGTTTATGTAAGTCAATTATTTTTTAAATGCTGCACACCGACATTCATAAAAAGCATCAAATGGATTTTGAGAATATTAAGGCCTTTAAAAAGCATTAAAAGGCCTTAAAAAGGATCTCCAGAGGCATGACAAATGTCATTCAATATAACAAAACATACAACAGTCATTACAAATGTCATTAAATATAACAAAACAAACCAGCCCACGCAGTTTTTTTCTAATTGGGGGTAAACTGCACTTCAAGATGTTTAATACTCAGTGAAGTGCAGTTTTTGCTAACAAATATTGATATTTTATTTTGATATTTATTTACCCTTTTAAAATAATGCACCTTCCAATGACAAAAGTACTACAGTAATGAATAATACCTTTAAATGTCATTGATTGTTATTATTATGTTATAATGGCATTCGTGCTTAATTTGGGAACAGTTAATGTTCAACATTATAGTCATAGTATATATATATACGGTAGTCATTTATAACATTATAGTCAAATGGTGAGGGGCTCAATTGTGTCTTTATGTAAACGCTTTTTTTTTTTTTTTTACACAAATTTATCACTTTTTATAGTAGACTTGTTTACATTAAATTATGCTGATGACTTCATTGTAAAAAAAATTGTTGGCAGAATGCGTGTATAAAAACTCGGTGTTTAAAAATTCAGTGTATAAAAACTGTTTCAAAATTTAGAGTATACAACAGTGTTAAGTGTACAAAAACTGTTTGAACATTTTTATGCACTGGATTTTAAAACACTTGATTTTTAATGTTTAAAAAATGTGTGCACAAAAACTGTTTAAAAATTCTGTGTTTTGCAATATTCAGTGTTAAAAAACTGTTGTTTTTTTAATACCCCATGTTTATACAGTGTATTAAAATTCAGTGTATAAAAAAAAATCAGTGTTAAAAAAATTCAGTGTATAAAAATTGAGCGTTTAATGTATAAACATTTGCTGCTTCCTACTTCCAGTAAATTAAGACTGAAGCAATCGATCCCGTCTTGGAACCAGAATTTTTTTTTAATACACTGAATTTGTATACTATACTTTTTTTTTTTTTTTTTTTTTTTTTTTAAACAGTGAATTTTTAAACATAAGTGTTTTGCTAACTGATTATTTTCCAATGCACATAAAAATCATAAAATAAAAAACCTCCCAACTTTGCAGAACTTGACTTTCCACAATGATGGAAACACTGAGTGTTTAGAAACTCTACTCAGTGGCCTAGTGGTTAGAGTGCCCGCCCTGAGATGGGTAGGTTGTGAGTTCAAACCTAAGCCGAGTCATAACAAAGATTATAAAAATGGGAGCCATTACCTCCCTGCTTGGCACTCAGCATCAAGGGTTGGAATTGGGGGTTAAATCACCAAAATGATTCTCGGGATATGTCAAATGCAGAGGACATATTCACACACTTTGTGTGTGTGTGTGTGTGTGTGACAATCATTGGTACTTTAACTTTAACACTGATGCCGCCTGCTGCGCCTTCTTATTCTCTTGCAGATTGCTTGTGTTGTGTTTATTAGCGATGGCTAACGTGTTTGTGGCGGCACCTCACCTCCGCAGAACTCAAGCGGCGCAGCGACCGAGCCCAAAGGCAAGAGGCTGAAGCGCAAGTGCAGGAAGAGGCGAGCGGAGGGCAAGAAGTCGGACGACGAGTGTTTCCGCTGCGGCGACGGAGGCCAGCTGGTGATCTGCGGCAAGAAGACGTGCACCAAGGCGTTCCACCTGTCCTGCCTCAACCTCTCCAAGAGGCCCTTCGGTGAGCTCCCTAACACGGCGTCTTTAACGCCAGGCTGCACGTTTGACCCTCTCCGTGCTGTCTCAGGTCGCTGGGATTGTCCGTGGCACCACTGCGACGTCTGCGGCAAGAACTCTGACGCCTTTTGCCAGCTGTGCCCCAACTCCTTCTGCAAGGTCCACCAGGAGGGGGCGCTACGCCCGTGTCCACCCACGGCCCAACTGTGCTGCATGGAGCACGATGAGCAGGAGGCACGCCTCAAGCTGGACCAGGCCGCCGCCATCCTGTCCACCAAGGCCGGCAGGGCGCGCGTCGGCGAGGGGAAGGGCAAGCGCTCCAGGAGGAAAGCGGCCGAAGCCTAAGTGACCTTCCAGAAAACTCCATGGAATGAAAAAAAGTCTTCGTCCAACTTCTTCAGGTTCTTCTTTTTCTTCCTGCACTGAACTAACTTCCTGTGGCGACGCTGCAGACAACAAACCTCCACCAAAAGGCCTTTTTCTTTTTTTTAACGTCATAAAGTCAAGGTGCTGCCATCTTGGATCAGGCCCCGCCCCTTCTTCCCCCAGCACACTTTCAAAGCTTGTTATTTATGTGCAGAATTGTCATGATTCATAACCTGCTGTTGAAAGTGCATCCGTGCTGCTATGACAAGAAATACCCAACCAGGAAGTTTAGTCAGATAAAAGACCAAAACCTCTCCAACACATTGCCAAATGTATTTTATTAACTCTAATATATAGTATAAATAGTAAATATATGTGATGTTTTGGTGTAGCTTGCACACCATGCTTGCCTTTATTTATATATGTATATATATATATATATATATATATATATATATATATATATATATATATATAATTTACATGTTAGGTTCTGTTGTGCTTGGTTTTATTTGAGGCAATAGCTGGTATTATTGGGAAAGGGGCGGGGCTGCCCTGTGACGAAACACTACTGAGACGTTCAAAGGCTCAACCATGAAATGTTTGTTCCATATTCAGAGTCGTCTTTTTAAAACGACACCAATGAGCTTTGAGACATTTTTGAACAGCCTCTTCGGTTCGATTTTTGTCGTGGAGATGTCACTTCTGATTTATTTTGTGACATCACCAGTCACGTAAAAAAATTGCTTTTTAAATTCAAAATCATTGGGTTGTTCAGCAACCCCCGCAACCCCGAAAGGGACAAGCAGTAGAAAATGGACCAAAGTCAGCTTTAAGTTGTAGGACTAGCGTCAAATGTTTTCCCAGGGCGCGTGAACGCATCATCATTATGTGCGGGAAGTTTTGTTTTGCTAGCTAGCTAACGATCGCCACGTGAACTAACCTCCTCTGTAGTGGATGTTATGAATTTCTACTGTCCCGTGAACCAGAGACTAAATGTGTACATAATGTATAAGTGCTCATAGCGTTGCATCTATTGTAAATAGACATTTCTTCCCTTTTTGTGTTCGATCTTGTCATTTGATACCAACAAAATGCCATAGAACTGTAGGTAAATAGGTTGTCACTACACTAGAGACTATTTAGGATCATGACAAATGTTTGCCAGCTTGTAATTATACAATAAAGTCCTAATATTAAATCCGGCTCACATTGTCCAAATTTCTGTTCTTGTCAAACTTTGGCAATGTTGCTGGATGGAAATAGTAAATTATGGCTGCATCTCATACAATAAAAACGTTACCATAGATCGTGGTTCAGCTTTTACCTTTAATTGGATGGCACAGGGTTAACAACGCCCCCAAGTAGCTATAAAAGGCACCTGAAACTATCATAGTTATGGCATTTTGGGACAGGAAATCCAATTTAAGAACTCCCAAGTCATTCCTCTAGATTTTATTCCTGACAGACAAATGAAAAGACACCATTTTGCATAACAGTAGTAGAGCAGCGGCCAAGGATAGAAAATATTTATTTTTCAGTGTAAAAATATTCCTGCTCGCCCACGCCTCCCTCTCCTAGTGCAAACGCTTCCAACGAGTCAGGCATGTGGCGCAGGCGGGCTCTCATTCAATGACACTTAAGTGCTGATGGCGAATGCAATTGTCGATTCAAGAGTGTCCAAAAGCTAACAATAAAACTGCCAGTGTCGCGTCCTCGCTAAAAGCACGACTCCTGTGAGTACGAGTGGGTTTTGGACTAGCGACGCAAAAAATCACCGGTGGTCCCTCACTGCCACCTCAGCATGTCAATGTGTGAGCCGGAAACAAAGTCAAACGTTAGCTTCTCAAATAAAAAATAAATATAAGCTCTAGTCGGACATTTATCCAGGAACAAAAATAAGAAGGTGTAGCGGTGGTTCATTAGCAACTAACACGGTGAAGCTTATAGGATGTCGCCCTCAGGACGCCAGGACGCCCCTGCGGATAATGTCGGATCCGTAGCGGCGGCTGAGGGAGGAGTCTCCCCGCAGCTGGTGGGAATGGCACCTCTTCAAGCAAGGCTCCGCCTCACCATCGTTCTCTGTCCCAGTGCGGTGCCGCGTTCTTGGCTGCGATGGTGGCGGCGTGTTGGTGAGCGGACGGAGCAGCGGCTTGTCTTGCTGCACCAGCGGCGTCCTCTCCTTCATCACCGGGAGCTTGTCGCTCCTCTTCGGGATGCGGAACTTGCCCCAGCCTTTCGGGTGACCGCCCCCAGGCCCGTTGGACGCGCGGGAGACGTCTACCGGAACGCCTTCTGAGGCCACGTTGGCTTTGAGCTTGCTGTGTGTGGGCACGTCCGAAGGGGCAGAGCTTCTTCTGGTCACGCCGTCTACAAAGTTGACATCAGAGTCTGAGGACCGGATGTCCACCAGCCTGATGGAGACAGTTTTGTCCAGCTGTTTGGAGCCAAGCTTGTTCTTCGTATGGCCTGAGGTCTCGGTCGTCTCGCTCCTCCTCTTTTTCCGCTTCTCCTCGTACTCCTGGGCGCTCTCTCGCCGCCGCCTGCTCAGCACTTCCTGTTCCAACGCCACGCCTTTCTTGCCCTCCATTCTGTGCATCTTCAAGGCAACACTTTCCTGGGCGACCTCTTGCTTCAAGAACTTCAGCTGCTGCAAGTCCAGGTCGGAGTTTGGGCTTCTAGCGGCCTCGGCGGGCGTCGTGACTTTGACCCGCGAGCTTTTGGAGTCCAGTGTCCTGCCGGGAGCGTCTCCCTTGAACGCCGCGGGCAGCGAATCCGAGACAGCTTTTCTGTCACGACATTTCCCCTTCTCCGGCTTCGGCCCTCGTTTGGTCTTTGGTCCGGATGGGCTGCATGGGATCTGGGAGCCCTGCGAGGACAGGCAGTCCCGGGAGAGCTGCAGGTTCGACTCAGACGGACTCGCTGTGACAAAATGGAGGTCAAAGTTAGCAGCGTTTTTATTACGACAACTTCAGAATTCTGTGACGACTCACCGCCGAGCAGCTCGTGGTCGATCAGTCGGACTTGATGCTGGAAGATCTGCTCCTGGACTCGCCACAACGAGCGCTTCATCTTCTCCCGCCGGGTCACCATGTAGGTCAGGTTTCGGACCTGAGGGGCGGCAGCAGCGTGTCAAAGTTAAAGACTGGGCTCCTTGTGCCAAGTTTTTTAACACTTTTTCTTCTCTCAAGATCAACTATTGCAGAGGATGAGAATCCCCGCCCTCTGCTGTGGTCTGCCAACTACCCTGACGGGCCCAGGGCTAATGGACTTGGGGTCTGCGACCCTCTCCGGAGGCCCCTTAAACCCCCAAGATGGCCACCCAAAAAGGTGTCACCTTAAAACCTGAGCCCTTTTCCAGACCCAACAGTCTTTCACCCTTTTCAGAGGACCCCTACCCTGTCCTATAACCCTCCCAAAGACCCCTGCCTGGTTTCTTTCAGCCTTTCCAGGGTTACCAACCCTCTCCAAAGGCCCGTTCCTCTCTCGTGTGGTCACCTACCCTCTCCAGGTCTTGGCGGAGGTGCGTGAAGAGCTGCAAGCGTCGCAGCAGCACCTCGTGCTCGCGGCGAGCCAAACTCTCCTCCTCGTCTTTCTTGGGCGTGAGGAGCGGCTGGTTGAAGTTGGCCTTGCGCTTCAGCTTCCAGTACTGGTAGAGGAAGTCCGCCGTCTCGGGCACCATCTTGAGGTGGCGGCCCACCTCCTGGGCATCCACAAACTGGTAGAAGTCTTCCTCCATCTGCTGCAGCTTTAGCTTGCGGAGGTTGACCCGCTTGTCCTGCTCGCGGCCGCTCAGCTGCTGCGGGTCCCGATGAAGGGCAGGGTGCAAGGTGGCGTCCTTGTCCTCTCTCGCCCTCCCTCGCTGCTTGTCTTTTGTGCCCCCGACGTCCTCCGCCCCCCCTTCGTCTCCAGAGTTTGGGTCCCTGGACTCGGCGCCCTCCAGTCCTGAGTGTTTGGGGCAGAAGGACTTGAACTTGACCTCGTCGTCCTCGGTGAGGAGGGTTTTCATCTCCAGGCCGGCGTGGAGGCCGCAGGTCACATGAAAGGCAACGCGGCAGTTTTTAGCGGAGCACTGCAGCGGCACACGAAGCGTTAGTCGGCCAAATGTTAGCAGCAGCTGCAGATGACAGAGCACGGCTCCTACCTGGATGCACGCTCCCGTCTTGTCCTTGCACAGGCAGCAAATGAGAGCCCACCTGTTGCTAGGAATGTGCGACACGTTGGTGATTGGTTCCATCTTCTCCGGGTTCCCAATGCTCACCTGCGCAAGGACAAAGACATGTTAAAGTTGACAAGGCAGCAGCTGCCGCCCGCTACCACTAGCCCCGCCCACTACCACTACACCCTGAAGATGAAGCAACAAGGGGTAGAGCTTTGTCATCTTTCCGAGGAATTGGACACCACTTGCTCAGTCACGGCATAGTTTATGTTGGGCTACGTAAGCGACTACGTAGTCACGTCCCCACTTACGGTTGTCCCCATACCAATATTTTGCTACTGGTACCAAAAATGCATATTGATATGTATTTCAATACTTTTCAAAATAAAAGCAAATACAAACATTTTTATTATTGGCTTCATTTCAACAGAAAATCTTATGATACATTAAACATACGTTTCTTACTGCACTCAAAGAAGAATTTACAATTTGACATATTATATAAAGTGTCATAATCCAGCATTAGGTAACAATATAACAAAAAGCTTTATTGACATTATATTAAATGCTCATGGTTTATGGTTGGCACAACTGGTCTGTGCGCCGAGACAAAAACAACCACTAGGAAATACTAAAAACAATACAATGTTTAAAAGTACAGATAAGACGTGTTTTCTTTTTAACAATTTCTGCTACATGTCTTATCTGTGTACTTTTAAACATAGCATCGTTTTTAGTATTTCCTGATTGATTAGCGCAGTGAAAAAAAAACTTATTTTCTCTTTAACAATTTCTGCTACATAAGTTGTAGCAAATTGTTACACAATTCCATCCTTCATTCGGATTAGTTTGCCCCAACCGTTTTTTTTTGACTGGCTAATAATTGGCAACAAGCCAACCAGCTGTGTCTACATATCTACACGTGCACAGCAGGGGGCGCTGTTAACTAAATTATCACCTATCATTCTTTAGGCTTCCTGTGCTGACCTAAATGCTTATTTAAATATTTTGCTAAGTTTGAAGCAAAGCTGGTAATACTGTACGGCCATCTTTGGCTAGTCGTGTATTGAAGCAGTGCGGCGCTTCTGTGTTTGAAGAGTCACCTTCATCGGTAGTTTTGAAGTCCAAATCAGTAGAACTGCAGTTTTTTGCCATCTTCCTTTTCACAGTTTTTGCTCGTATGCGCGTTGACAGTCAACATCGCCACTGCATGGTAGTATACGTGGATGAAAAAGAACATACCGATATTTTTCAAGGGCAGTACTACAAACCCTGTTTCCATATGAGTTGGGAAATTGTGTTAGATGTAAATATAAACGGAAAACAATGATTTGCAAATCATTTTCAACCCATATTCAGTTGAATATGCTACAAAGACATTGTATTTGATGTTCAAACTGATAAACATTTTTTTTTTGCAAATAATCATTAACTTTAGAATTTGATGCCAGCAACACGTGACAAAAAAGTTGGGAAAGGTGGCAATAAATACTGATAAAGTTGAGGAATGCTCATCAAACACTTATTTGGAACATCCCACAGGTGAACAGGCAAATTGGGAACAGGTGGGTGCCATGATTGGGTATAAAAGTAGATTCCATGAAATGCTCAGTCATTCACAAACAAGGATGGGGCGAGGGTCACCACTTTGTCAACAAATGCATGAGCAAATTGTTGAACAGTTTAAGAAAAACCTTTCTCAACCAGCTATTGCAAGGAATTTAGGGATTTCACCATCAACGGTCCGTAATATCATCAAAGGGTTCAGAGAATCTGGAGAAATCACTGCACGTAAGCAGCTAAGCCTGTGACCTTCGATCCCTCACGCTGTACTGCATCAACAAGCGACATCTGTGTGTAAAGGATATCACCACATGGGCTCAGGAACACTTCAGAAACCCACTGTCAGTAACTACAGTTGGTCGCTACATCTGTAAGTGCAAGTTACAACTCTCCTATGCAAGGCGAAAACCGTTTATCAACAACACCCAGAAACGCCGTCGGCTTCGCTGGGCCTGAGCTCATCTAAGATGGACTGATACAAAGTGGAAAAGTGTTCTGTGGTCTGACGAGTCCACATTTCAAATTGTTTTTGGAAACTGTGGACGTCGTGTCCTCCGTACCAAAGAGGAAAAGAACCATCCGGATTGTTATAGGCGCAAAGTTGAAAAGCCAGCATGTGTGATGGTATGTGGGTGTATTAGTGCCCAAGACATGGGTAACTTACACATCTGTGAAGGCGCCATTAATGCTGAAAGGTACATACAGGTTTTGGAGCAACATATGTTGCCATCCAAGCAACGTTACCATGGACTAAAGATGTCCCGATCCGATATTTGGATCGGATCGGCTGCCGATATTTGCCAAAAATTGCGTATCGGCAAGGCATGGGAAAATACCGATCCAGTTTAAAAAAAAAACTCCGGTCCGTGTTTTCCAACGCACCTATTTAAATAATACATTCCACTTTTCTGCTGCTCCGTAATTTCCATTCCGCATTTTCCAGCACACCTTCAACACATCCACAGGTCTGTGGATTCTCACGCAGTTGCTTTTAGCTGCTGGCATTACACGACAGGCTCTTCTCACTCTTTCCTTGTCTCCCTCTCACAGACAGCAAGTGCACCTTCTTACACACGTCACACGACATACGTCACATACGTATACGTCCTCCCCGAGCAGAGAGGTAGCAGCATGGCTAACGTTAGCTGTGATGCTAGCGCAGCCGTGCGAGCAATGCTCCCTCTAAGGTGCTCGCCTGTGCAATTGCGCACTGTTTAAGCGTCCTCTGCGCATAGCAAATCTATGCCACGCACAAAATCAAATAAAAAAATAAGCGCATAACAATTTTCGACACACGGACACGACAGAGAAAACAGTTTTCGTCATCATTGTTCAAATATTGTGACGTCTGTCGAGACGCTTATCTCCGTTCGGTGCCACACGTCCACACCATCAAAATGCCGAGGCAAACATTTCCACATCAACACCGTATGAAAAAATTAGTGATTTTTTTTAGTTGTGATTTCCTTCTCTGCATGAAAGTTTAAAAGTAGCATATATTAATGCAGTATGAAAAATAATGTTTTAATGTAGACATGCAAGCCTTGAAAGAAAATTTTGAAAATCATGACTACATTTCCTGCAAATGGGTGCATTTCTACCCTATATTTTAACTTTAGATTTATTCTCATATCAAACTCTTTTGGCTGTCATTTTGACACTTACATCCGGCGCCCCCCTCCACACCCTGGATTATAAATAATGTAAATAATTCAATGTGATTATCTTGTGTGATGACTGTATTATGATGATAGTATATATCTGATAGTATATATCTGTATCATGAATCAATTTAAGTGGACCCCGACTTAAACAAGTTGAAAAACTTCTTCGGGTGTTACCATTTAGTGGTCAATTGTACGGAATATGTACTTCACTGTGCAACCTACTAATAAAAGTCTCAATCAATCAATCAAAACACATAGAATCATCATACTGATGTGATTATATGCATCAAGTGTTCATTCAAGGCTAAGGCAAAATATCGAGATATATATTGTGTATCGCAATATGGCCTTAAAATATCGCAATATTAAAAAAAGGCCATATGGCCCAGCCCTAGTTTCAATGATGCCATTTCTGTTTGTCATGTATAATTTTGACTATTTTGTGTTTATCCTTGAATAAACAGGTCAGTTTCTTGTTACCAACCATTGTGTATTATTCAAACTCCCATAATTCAGCTGGCTAGTTGTTATCAAGAGTACTAAAACCCTTTACAACATGATTCTGACAACTAAGTAGGCTAAATAACTTTAAACTTTAATACATGCTCGGATAGGCCAGTATCGGTATCGGATCGGAAATGCAAAAACAATATCGGTATGGGATCGGAAGTGCAAAAACCTGGATCGGGACATCCCTACCATGGACGCCCCTGCTTATTTCAGCAAGACAATGCCAAGCCATGTGTTACATCAATGTGGCTAAAAGTAAAAGAGTGCGGGTACTAGACTGGCCTGCCTGTAGTCCAGACCTGTCTCCCATTGAAAATGTGTGGCGCCTTATGAAGCCTAAAATACCACAATGGAGACCCCCGGACTGTTGAACAACTTAAGCTGTACATCAAGCAAGAATGGGAAAGAATTCCACCTGATAAGCTTAAAAAATGTGTCTCCTCAGTTCCCAAACGTTTACTGAGTGTTGTTAAAGGAAAGGCCATGTAACACAGTGGTGGACACGCCCTTTCCCAACTACTTTGGCACGTGTTGCAGCCATGAAATTCTAAGTTAATTATTATTTGCAAAAAAAAAAAAGTTTATGAGTTTGAACATCAAATATCTTGTCTTTGTAGTGCATTCAATTGAATATGAGTTGAAAAGGATTTGCAAATCATTGTATTCCGTTTATATTTACATCTAACACAATTTCCCAACCTACTCAGTGGCCTAGTGGTTAGAGTGTCCGCCCTGAGATCGGTAGGTTGTGAGTTCAAATCCCGGCCGAGTCATACCAAAGACTATAAAAATGGGACCCATTACCTCCCTGCTTGGCACTCAGCATCAAGGGTTGGAATTGGGGGTTAAATCACCAAAATGATTCCCGGGCGCGGCCACCGCTGCTGCCCACTGCTCCCCTCACCTCCCAGGGGGTGATCAAGGGTGATGGGTCAAATGCAGAGAATAATCTCGCCACACCTAGTGTGTGTGACAATCATTGGTACTTTGACTTTAACTTTATATGGAAACAGGGTTTGTACCTTTTTTTTTTTTTTAGTTCATTAGTACTGTGGTACTTCATCCCAGTCCCACTATAACCACAAACAAAATGGAGTTAACGGTTGAGATTGTTTTTAATCATTCGTCATGCTTCTGTTGATGAATAAATGAACTACACGGGGAAGAAGTTGTCATTGACGACTGTTGTCTCTTGTGAATATTTTGTACCTATGTAATGTTCATGTTTTCACATTTGCAAGCTTTTTGCCAGGATTTACCCTAACGTTACAAACTAAGTGTTATATATTACATAGGTTTTCTCTGGCCCTACCTGGGCGATTCAGCATCTGAAATCCACGACCACTATGTGCAAAGGGTCAAAATGTGGGGATAGGGCTAAGAAGTGTATCGGGACTGGCCTAAAGAGTCTCATAGGTTACCTCTGGGATCCACAAGGCACAGCTGACATGGACCCACTTGGTCCCACTGCGGGTGGGCTTCATGGCCCCGCCCTTCTTTGGACACAACTGGCACTTTGGCGTGATGCCGAGGGCGCAGATCCGACAGAGCCAGCTGCCCTTGGGGACCTTCTGGATGCCGTAGCACGCCTAGCGAGCGACATGGGGGATGAGTTAGATGCTACGCTAGGCAACTACAGCATGGGATACATTTTGACCTCCGACCTGGTGGACGCAGATGTTGCACTTGTCGCAGAACACCATCTCGTTGTTGTCCTCGCCGTCGGGCGACTGACAGACGTCGCACACCACGTCCTCGTCATACTCGATGCCCAGACCCTCCTCCGTTTCCGTCGCGTGCGTCATGCTCTCGTGGCAGCGGCGCTCCAACTCCTCCATGGCGCGCTCCATGGCCATCTCGTCCAGCGGCGGGAGAGCTGAGGGCCGACAGGATGTTAGCCACTTTGGAGTCAAAGCTAACGTGCTAACGCCACACCCACCCAGCTTAACAAACTCCTGGTTGGCAACCTGCAGCCACGCCACGTCTTCCTCGTTCAGGTCGTAGCGACACATGCCCTCCGCCAGCGTCCGGATGTCCACGTAGCCTAGCACCTGGGCCCCCGACGTGCGGATCAGCTTCTTGGGTCTGACGAACATGACCTCCTTTCCGTTTTCTGCCAGCGCCCTGCAAGACATCACGGCGGTCACATTATCACGGACGGAAAGCAGCGACGCCCATCAGACAGCCTACCTCGCCATGGGCTGGGGGATGGACTGCGGGCTTACGGGGACTTGGACGCCCTTTTCCCACTCCTGCCTCCAGGGATCTGCGAGGACGTAGTAGTCCTCCGGGTTGAGCTGGTACGAGTCGGGCACCTTCATGGCGGTGATTAAGTCCGTCCTGAAGACCTGAAACAATCACGACCACTTCAGAGTTAGCTGCTTACAGTCAACAGTCGTGCAGTGCCATATGGACACAAATATATCAATTCTGACAACATATATCCCCATATAGTATTGTGTCTTAAAATGATACACGTATTCATGTCTACACATCAATTAAGTATAAAAATAAATAAAGCCCAACAATATATATCCATCCCCATTAGGGATGTCCCGATCCGATATTCGGATCGGATCGGGCGCCGATATTTGCCAAAAAATTCGTATCGGCAAGGCATGGGAAAATGCCGATCCAGATCCAGTTTTTAAAAAAAACTCCGGTCCGTGTTTTCCAACGCACCGATTTAAATAATACATTCCACTTTTCTGCTGCTCCCTAATTTCCGTTCCGCATTTTCCAGCACACCTTCAACACATCCACAGGTCTGTGGATTCTCACGCAGTTGCTTTTAGCTGCTGGCATTACACGACAGGCTCTTCTCACTCTTTCCTGTGTCTCCCTCTCACACACAGCAAGCGCACCTTCTTACACACGTCACATACTGTCACGTCATACGTCACATACTGTCACGTCATACGTCACATACGTATACGCCCTCCCCCAGCAGAGAGGTAGCAGCATGGCTAACGTTAGCTGTGATGCTAGCGCAGCCGTGCGAGCAACGTTCCCTCTAAGGTGCGCGCCTGTGCAATTGCGCACTGCTCAAGCATCCTCTGCGCACGGCATATCTATGCCACGCACAAAATCATATAAAAAAATAAGCGCATAACAATTTTCGACACACGGACACGACAGAGAAAACAGTTTTCGTCATCATTGTTCAAATATTGTAACGTCTTATCTCCATTTAGTGCCACACGCCCACACCATCAAAATGCAGAGGCAAACATTTCCAGATAAATGATAAATGGGTTATACTTGTATAGCGCTTTTCTACCTTCAAGGTACTCAAAGCGCTTTTGACAGTATTTCCACATTCACCCATTCACACACACATTCACACACTGATGGCAGGAGCTGCCATGCAAAGCGCTAACCAGCAGCCATCAGGAGCAAGGGGTGAAGTGTCTTGCCCAAGGACACAACGGACGTGACTAGGATGGTAGAAGGTGGGGATTGAACCCCAGTAACCAGCAACCCTCCGATTGCTGGCACGGCCACTCTACCAACTTCGCCACGCCGTCCCCAAAGATCAACACCGTATGAAAAAAATAGTGATTTTTTTAGTTGTGATTTCCTTCTCTGCATGAAAGTTTAAAAGTAGCATATATTAATTCAGTATGAAGAAGAATGTTTTAATGTAGACACATAGAATCATCAAACTGCTGTAATTATATCAGTGTTTCCCACACATTCACTTATTTGTGGCGGCCCGCCACGAAAGAATTACGTCCGCCACAAATGGATTTTTCGGCTTTTGACTCGCTCGACCGCTCATAAAAGCAATGGGACTGTCTGTGAATGTTGCTTGTAGTTACACCTCAGGTGCAGTAGGTGGCGGTAGCCTACTATGCACTATGCAATAGCACTTAATTCACCTAGTGGGCCAGAAGAAGAAGAAGAAGAAGAAGAAGAAGAAGAAGAGGGACGGACGGAAGGCATCAAAATATTCGCCGGCTACTTTTCATAATGATGGCGCTTCCTACGTTTCTACCTCAAATGTCCAAAAGCTGTTGAAAGCCTTGATCCAGGATGCCATGGGGAAAAAAACTTAAATGGTGCCTTTTGGCGACAGTTAGCAGCTTGGTGGCTCATAGCCGACTAGCTAACGCTTGCTATCTTCATTTTTACAGGTGTTATAGGTAGATAGTGATGGGACGCCTCCTCTGTGCCCTGTGAGCGGGTCTTTTCTACAGCCGGAGAAATAATAACTAAGAAGAGAAAGCGTCTAAAATTGAATACGTTGGAAAAACTGTTTTTTTTTAAAATAAAAATGTGTAAAAATAAATAAATAATAATTTCCAGGTCCACAAGCATCCTCATTCACAACACGTTCTCTTAGATTTCCATGTTATGATACATGTTCACATTATTTATTGACTGTATCTAAAAAAGACAAAACATATATTTTTATTTAAATGAAGTTATGAAATAATCCTAAATGAAATACAATGA
This sequence comes from Nerophis lumbriciformis, assembly GCF_033978685.3. NCBI lineage: Eukaryota > Metazoa > Chordata > Actinopteri > Syngnathiformes > Syngnathidae > Nerophis > Nerophis lumbriciformis. Next base: position 7,507,937 of record NC_084576.2, read on the forward strand.
CTTGGTTTATATTATTGTATATACTAGGTCAGTGGTTCTCAACCTTTTTTCAGCAATGTACCTACCCCCTGTGATTTTTTTTAAAAATTCAAGTACCCCCTAATCAGAGCAAAGCATTTTTGGTTGGAAAAAAAAAAGATAAAGAAATAAAATACAGCACTATGTCATCAGTTTCTGATTTATTAAATTGTATAACAGTGCAAAATATTGCTCATTTGTAGTGGTCTTTCTTGAACTATTTGGGAATAAAGATATAAAAATAACTAAAAACTTGTTGAAAAATAAACAAGTGATTCAATTATAAATAAAGATTTCTACACCTAGAAGTAATAATCAACTTAAAGTGCCCTCTTTGGGGATTGTATTAGAGATCCATCTGGATTCATGAACTTAATTCTAAACATTTCTTCACAAAAAAAAAAAATCTTTAACATCAATATTTATGGAACATGTCCACAAAAAATCTAGCTGTCAACACTGAATATTGCAGTTACATTTCTTTTCACAGTTCTTTTTGACAGACATTTTAGTGACAAACCTGAGCTTGTGCTTCACTGAGTTTATGAACTTACATTCATATTTTGTTGAAGTATTGTTCAATAAATATATAAAGGATTTTTGAATTGTTGCTATTTTTAGAATATTTTTTAAAAATCTCACATACCCCTTGGCATACCTTCAAGTACCCCCAGGGGTTCGCGTACCCCCATTTGAGAACCACTGTACTAGGTCATAAAATCAGTGTCAGTTGAGTCGGTCCATAGGTTGCCTGTAGGGATTTTTAATGTCCAGCAGATGTCATTATTTAGTGACACAGTATCGACACAGTATCAATACAGTTTTGCAATGTGTCAAAACGCTTCATGACGCCTCATCAACCCATCACTAGTACCGTATTTTCCGCACTATAAGGCGCACCTAAAAACCACACATTTTCTCAAAAGCTGACAGTGCGCCTTATAACCCAGTGCGCTTTATTACGATTCATTTTCATAAAGTTTCGATCTCGCAACTTCGGTAAACAGCCGCCATCTTTTTTCCCGGTAGAACAGGAAGCGCTTCTTCTTCTACGCAAGCAACCGCCAAGGAAAGCACCCGCCCCCATAGAACAGGAAGCGCTTCTTCTTCTACTGTAAGCAACCACCCGCCCTCGGAAGAAGAAGAAAAAACGCGCGGATATCACCGTACGTTTCATTTCCTGTTTACATCTGTAAAGACCACAAAATGGCTCCTACTAAGCGACAAGGATCCGGTTCATAAAAAGACGCAATCTCTCCATCCGCACACGGATTACTACCGTATTTCACAGCAACTGATATTCCTGTGAACCGCACTGTGGAACGGGAGCACGTACGGTGAATATTCGCACCACAGGGAATGGGAAGTCATCCTTCACTGTGGTTCTAGCTTGCCATGCTAACTTCCACCCATGGTGATATTCAAAAGGAAGACCTTGCCAAAAGAGACCTTTCCAGCCGGCGTCATCATAAAAGCTAACTCGAAGGGATGGATGGATGAAGAAAAGATGAGCGAGTGGTTAAGGGAAGTTTACGCGAAGAGGCCGGGTGGCTTTTTTCACACAGCTCCGAAGGCGAACACACCTTCACTAAGACGGGCAGACAGCGCCGGACGACATACGCCAACATTTGCCAGTGGATCGTAAATGCCTGGGCAGATATTTCGGTCACAACTGTGGTCCGAGCTTTCCGGAAGGCAGGATTCACAGAACAACAGCGACACTGACTCCGATGACTTCGACGAGACGGAACCGGCCATTTTGGATACCACGCTTGCGCAACTTTTCAATTCGGACACCGAAGACGAAGAATTCGAAGGATTTACGAATGAAGAATAACTTCAGAAGGTGAGCGCTATGTTTATTTTGTGTGTTGTGACATTAACGTTCGAGCAACATTATGTTGCTATTGCTCTACACCATTTTGAATTTTACTATGTTTGTGATTGCACATTTGCGTACATTTTGGGACAGAGTTGTTAGAACGCTGGTTTTCAATATATTATTAAAGTTTGACTGAACTATCTGACTGTTTTTTTGACATTCCCTTTAGCGCAGCGTAGGCGCGGCTTATAATCCGGGGCGGCTTATTGGTGGACAAAGTTATGAAATATGTAATTCATTGAAGGTGCGGCTAATAATCCGGTGCGCCTTATAGTGCGGAAAATACGGTAGATAGGTTATAGCTGCATCGCTCGCGGCTCGTCATATATTTAACGTTAATCCGTGATTTCACCGAGCGTTTCACTGACGGTGAGCAGCCTGACGCTGCTTCATTAACACAGCCGCTGTTTGACTCGTGGCCCGGGGCAGACGCTCGTAGTAACAGTCACGTGTTACAATACCGACGAGCTAACGTGTCCAGGTTATAACCATGTTGTCAATAAACACACATGGACTGAAGCTAAATTGTCCACTGTCCACTGCAGCATGTGAATGCAATGAAAATAATCAAATCTGAGCCAACCAGCTGTTAAAATGTTGTCCAGGTTAATGTTTTGGCCATTAAAGGCCCTTCATTTCAAGATTTCAACTGTGATTGGGCTTTAAACAGGTGGCTGACCTGTTCAGATGAGTGTAACTGCTACTGGTCAAATAATGTGAAATAGCATTTAATTGTACATGTATGCAATGCCATTTAAATGCAATTATAGATAATAATAATAATAATAATAATAATAAATACTGTGTAGTGTTGTAAATAGTCAACGGGAAGGATTCTATTAAGATATAAGCCATGAGCACTACACAGCCAGAAAAAAACCTAGGCAGGACAAGTACAAATATTGGGGCAAGTAGATTTGAGAAGTCAGGCAAGTAGAAAAAAACCTTAACGTTGAACCCTGCATGTGTTGAGCTGCTGCCGCTTAAGGTTAGACGGCACTGTACATAGAGCGCTTCTGCTCGTTAGTAATAAATTCTAATGTTGGATGTTCACTCCTTCACACAGATGAGTATAGAAAAATATTTTCAACGGCCGAAAGGGGCTCGACTTGGAGAGGAGGTAGGCCTACAGTTCGGACCACAGGTGCGACCTGTTCAGCAGCAGCAGCAGGAGGAGGAGGAGGAGGAGGAGGAGGTTGACTGACTGTGGCAGGACACCTCTGCCTCTGTTTCACTTCATGTTGCTGGTAAATAATATGGTTGTAGTAGTAGGCTAAAGTTAAATTATTTAGTATTCACTAATTAAAGGGGCAGAGCTTTAAGAGACATTTTAGCTTTTATATTTTATAAGATATATTTTTTGTAAAAACCACAATTAATAAATATATTTCAGTGAATCACTAATTGTTCAAATCTGTATATAAATATGTACATAAAATGTTGTAATTATATTCCAACTCCGCGTTCTTCTTGGTCATCGCCGCTGCCCCCCCCCGCCGACCACACCACCGCAAATAGATGCCTGTCCTGTGGGAAACACTGTATATGCATCAAGTGTTCATTCAATGCTAAGGCAAAATATCCAGATATATATCGTGTATCGCAATATGGCCTTAAAATATCACAATATTTAAAAAAAAGGCCATATCGCCCAGCCCTAGTTCAATGATGCCATTTCTGTTTGTCATGTATAATTTTGTCTATTTTGTGTTTATCCTTGAATACACAGGTCAGTTTCTTATTACTAACCATTGTGTATTATTCAAACTCCCATAATTCAGCTGGCTAGTTGTTATCAAGAGTACTAAAACCCTTTTCAACATGATTCTGACAACTAAGTAGGCTAAATAACTTTAACTTGAATACATGCTCGGATAGGCCAGTATCGGTATCGGATTGGAAGTGCAAAAACAACATCGGTATCAGATCGGGAGTGCAAAAACCTGGATCGGGACATCCCTAATCCCCATATAGTATTGTTTCTTAAAATGATACACGTATTCATGTCTACACATCAATTAAGTATACAAATATGTCAAGCCCTACAATGTATATCCCCATATAGTATTGTTTCTTAAAATTATACAAGTATTCATGTATTCACACATCAATTTAGAGATGGAATCTGTCATTTCTCAACTCTGTTTGGCGTGTTTTTCTTTTCACATAGTTTTTTTGAGCTAACATTGGCACTTAGTCGCATTTTAATACGGCCTCTGGACTGTTCATGTTGTGTCATCTAGGGATGGAAAAGACTTGCGTGTTGCAACCTCGTTGGCAGTTGGGATAGATTGATATTAACAAGAGTGTGTGACCAAAATGATCACGTTTATTATTATCGCAGTATTGTTGAATGTGCTCAAAAAGTACTTACATACACAGTGAAATTTTTGACCGTGTTATTTTTTTCTAAGAACTAAAATAAATACTCAGTTAGAAAAGCCACTATTTTGCAGGTTTTGTGTTTCTTATGCTTAATAGTGTTTTAGACCAGTCCTTCTCAAATAGTGGGGCTGGCCCCCCTCGGGGGGCGCAGTGTGATGCCAGGGGGGGCGCGTATGACCTTGGGGAACATGCTTTTTTTTTGCCTTACCAGAATAAAATTAAGCTTGTGTGGGAGATGAGGAAAGCTTGGTGTGTTGTTAATCAGCTTACAATGTTACACTGAGGTATAGTTATAAAAATGTTACAGACAAGTTATACTATTTATAGTCACGGTGGAAAGTGGGGCGCGGGGTTTTTTTTGTGGCGTAAAATATTTTTTTCTTCCTAGGGGAACAGAAAATATTTGAATAGAACTGTTTTAGACTAACTTTTTGTTTTAAATGTTGCTTTGTACTGCACTAAGGAACTGCACTTTACACAATCCTTTTGTAATACAAGATCACAAGCCATTTGTTAAGGATTCTACAAAGAAAAATCTTACAAGATGCAGCTAATGGGAGTCCACTATGTTGCCTTCAAAGAACTCTAAAACAACGTCGAAACCCTCTATTAACGTTTTATATACACGCTGTAAGTATATACAAATATAATATAGTAACAGACATTCATAAGAATATGCACAATATTTACCATATTTTGGTATTTTTCAACTTATTTCCTCTGCGCATTTATTTTCATGCTTATAACAACGCACTTCCTGCTTACGTCAACAAACGTTTGTGTGTGTTCTAACAGACTTTACCCTTAATGTAACCAAACGTGCACTGCCGCGACAAAATCATAGTCGCCACACCTTGAAAAAATGTTGTTGTTGTTTTACAAGTAATACAATATATTGTAGCCTCCAGAATAGTCACACAAGGTCTGGCGCTATTTTTAACTCTTATTGCCAATCTTATGCTAACAACCGGCCCACTTCCAACAGGTTTTACCTCCCGTGCAAACACTTTCATCTCCATGCTTCCCCGGACACACTTCCTCATTCTCCGCCAATCCGCTTTCAGGCACAGACGGTGTGTTTGCGATCAATGAACATCAAATCAACACCACACAAAAATAAAACATTACCACTAGCAGTTTGTTACAGTATAAATTATTCTATTAAACCTATTATTTGCGCACTATTGACTAGTGATGCACCGAAATTCCGAAAAAAAAGACTGAGCACTGAAAACAGTGCTGCGATGAAGAAAACAAGAGCGTAGTCAGCATGTCTGCGATGTGGACGTAACTTTAATATATCCCAGATAAACCCACGAACAGCGATCTACAAAATGTGCAAATTTGAAGAGGAAAGTGGCGGCTTTTAAGAGAAAGTCCAACTGAAACAGCAGCGCGAAGCAAGTGTGACGTCATGCTAGCTGGCTTTTCGTCTGGGACATTGGGGGACAGAAGTAGCGTCTCTAAACACAAGTACAGTCTATAATAACACCAGAAAAAGATGCTAGATTTGTTGCTAGTCATTTTTGTTAAAGAAAAAAATCTCAATCTCTAGTAGAGGTTGGAATCTTTGGGCGCCTCACAATTCGAGAGCTACGATTCGATTAAAAATCTATTGATGCATCTTTAATTTATGTATATTGATGCAGTTTTACATTTCTTTTCGTTTCACTAAATAAGCGTTTATGCATTGCAACTAAAAAAAATTGTTTTTATTTGTAATAAACAGTTAAATTAATTCCCATTTATTAAATTAATGAAAATGTGTGCAAAACTGGAGTATTTAATAAAGGAGCTGGTCGGATCTCTCTTCGAGAACGGTCTGCATTACTTTATGAACAATACGTAAATCATCGCTTGTTGACGTTTACTAATCAATTCTATAATCGTCCATGTCCGAATTGCGATGGATCTAAAAATGTATTTCCTCCACCTCTAGGGACCTAAAAATTCTCAATAAACTACAATGTACCACAAGCAGCATCAATTGAAAATATAGCCAAAAGATATACAAATATATGTTAATATTAATTAATAACATATTTGTTTTAAAATGTATGTATACATTTTTGGAGTCTTTATAAAGAAAATGTTCTCATAGCAAATTATACGATGCCGTCATGGTTACCACGCCCCCACCATCACAGGTATTGTGACAATCCACAGGAAACCCTGTTCTAATCATGGCACACTTGGTTATAGACAACTATTTTTGGACCAATGAGGATTTACAACCTTAACTTTTTGAAGCTGAATATACAGAGGCTGAACTGCTGCTGACAGAAGCCGAGTGAGCACGAAGAGAGGGTGAAACGTTGAAGCACACGGAAGCCGAGAGTGAGGTCGCGTCACTTGGTCATGGCGTAAATGTGGCGCTTGGAGCCAAGCTATGCCGACATAAATGGAGTGTTTACGCAAAATCAACAGGAAAAACATCCCGAACCAGCTTGACCAAACAAACAAATGTCAATCGTGTGAGTCACTATATTATTGATCATGATACAAGCACGCTGTCTACAAACAAAGAATGAAATGTGGGCTAATATTTTATAGATACTGCAATATGATTGAGCGTGTTTTTTAGATTTGTGTCCTTATCACATTGTATTGTGCATTACAAACTCAAAATCTATTCAGCTACGGACGCAGAAGCTAGCTTACATCTAATTCCGTAACTACGCCACAAAAAACAGTTCCTCAGTGTTCAATCTTACAATAACAATGTCACTACAGCTTTGTTATCATACAGGTTATGGAGTGTGAATGAAGTACTGTTGGCGGTTGGATACATTTTAAGAGTGATTTAGAGGGAGAATTGATTGCTCCCATTAGCTGCATTGCAAGCCACTTAGAATGAACCGATTATTACAAATTACAATGCAAAAAAAACCATGTATTCTTGACTCCCCTGCAATGAGGTGGCGACTTGTGCAGGGTATACCCGGCCTTCTGCCCGAATGCAGATGGGATAGGCTCCAGCCACCCCTGCGACCAAGCGACAGAAAATGGATGGATGGGGTGTTCTTGTCTCTCATTAGGATTGTGAATTGGCAAAATGACCCCACCTCTCCAAAAAAAAGTGCAGTTCAACTTTAAGATGTATTTATATGAGAAGTGTAAAACAATTAAAATCTATTATTTCTGGCGAACACGCCGTAAAAACACCGGTCTCGTATTCCTCTGCGTATAGAACGATCACTGAGACAGTAAGAGACCACAGGTGGGAGTTCAATGTGCACTATTGAATATCTTAGTTGTTCAGACAGCAATGTGTTGGTATTGAGATGGGGGTATTTTGTTTCTCTATGGGGAAAGCGTTAATGTCTCGTTTTCGTGTTAGTGTTCAAGCTATCTGGGCAGACTGCAACATGGTCACCGAAAAGTCACTTGTTATAAATATTCCACGGTGACAAGCGGGTATCGACGCATATCAATGTGCATAGCGTAGCTCACCGTGCTGCCTTCATAACGTCGTGACTGACAACTATAGATAGAATGTGGAAATACTGTCAAAGCGCTTTGAGTACCTTGAAGGTGGAAAAGCGCTATACAAGTATAACCCATTTAACCCATATATATATATATATATAATACAATGCAAGAGTGTCATTTCAGACACAGAGAGTAGATGCAAAATTGTAAACATGAGCGTGCAGAGAAACGATTGATTGCTGTTATCTAAACAAGATAAAGAAGAACAATAAGTATACATGCTCCAAAAGGAGCCCAGAAATACTTTAGACGGTAGGTGCAGCTGAGCGTGGGCCCTGCCCCCTTATTGTGATGCTAGTACTGAAGTACATATGTATTTTACTTCAGCAAAATTACTACTTCTTAATGGCCTACCAGCCGCACACAAGAATGATCAGCATTTGTACCCGTTCAAATATGCTCCAGTCAGCTGAGCAGCAAGCGACCAATCAGCATGCGACTTGCCACTATTTTGCTTTGATTCTATTGGCCCTCACGGCTGATAAGAACGGCCATGCACGTGTCCAACAACGGTCACTTATCTCCTGCAGGGAGCGTTCCTGTTGCGTTTGCGGGCAAAGGCGGTGCAAACCTGTGCCCTTGCATGTTCAAATAAATAATAATCACATATTTGTTGACACGCTCACTAAGCATTACATAGCATTGTAAACCTCAAGATAAGTAAATGCTGACAGACCTCAGAAGGTTTCTGTCTGGCTCCTCTCCTAGCCTGAGAAGAATGCTGTGACCAGCAGGTCGAATTACCTGAAAACAAAAGTGAACAGTCTTCATCTACTTCACATTCTCAGAATCAAACGGTTAATCTTTTGCTGTCCCATATTTGGGCCCAAACTAAAAGACGAGTTGGCATGTTTGACTTACTTCCATTGTCAGAGTCGTCGCTGCTGCTGGGACGTCGACTTCTCTTCATGGTCGAGTGTGTGAGGATCTCCAGCTTCACCACACTGGAAACACAAAGACGACTTGCCGAGTTAGCATATTTAACCATGCACATACAGCCTGAAGTATGTAAATATCTTCATGGTCTTACTGCTGTGGACTGATCGAACATTAAGTGGAGTTCATTCAATCTCACGCAGCAATGACATCACTAACACTGCTCACTAGATAGGTTTTACTAACTGACGGGATCCAATACGATTATTTAGCCTTAAGAAATCCACTATAAATGCTCACTTGTGGTATTCGTTTAACAATACGCTTCATACTTTGCACACTTTTTCTGAAGTCACATTCAAGTGAATACAGGATTTACAAGCTGTGGAGAATCATATAGAGTACTGTATCTGTACAAACGCTCCACCACTGATTCGATTTTGCTTTAGCACAGGGGTGTCCAATATTTGTCCACTGAGGGCCGCAAACTGAAAAACGAAAGCATGTAGCGGCCATTTTAAAATTTTTCATTTTCAAAACTATTAAAATATACAATGATTGGGGTTTCCTTAATTAGTGAATGTTAAAGGTCCCAAAAGGGTCTCAGTCATTAAAGTGTAAAATAAGTCAAGTCACGTCAAATATACATATTTACATGTGTGTATTTACGTACACACACACTAGAATCACTTAAATATTTAAACACAGCGTTACTGTTCAAACTGTGTATTGTTACAGTGGCCAAAAATATTAAATGTAATCGTTAAATAAAACATCTGCCTTGTTTTTAACTAATATTTAGGCCTACTATGCTGCTGTATTTTAATGTTGGTCATTATGGTGGTACAAGTGTTTTCTGATGTGGTACTTGTTGAAAAAACTTTGAGAACCCCTGTTATTGATCAACTTTAGATCTATCTGTTGATTAAAACTGGCATTGCTCAACAAATAATAAAAACATGTAAAGTAAAATATTGCCTACATTGCCATTTTGTTATGAGTGTCAATACAGCAACATTTTCTCTGTACGTTACACCTGTTTGCTCTTTTGTTCCACTTTGTAATGTTTTTTTAAAGGTAAAATGTAAAATAAAAAAAAACCACTACATTTTAGGGACGCAGAGTGCGGGGAAATTGCAAGGGTTACATTTTAATACAGTTAGAAGTGCAAATGTACTTGTACCGAACCCAGGACTCCTGTATTTCCAAAGTAATACAGGATCCCAGTATGATGCAGTGGCATTATTTAATATTGTTACACGACTACCTCTCTGACAGTGTCAGTCGGCAGACTGCACGGACCTTGTTAGCATTGGTTCGTGCTCCCTAATGACAAATAAAAATAGTTACCAGGGATTCATTCATGGCTGGATCGTACTAGTTGTGTGTTCATACCATTTTTTTTTACAGCACACTTGCACTCTCTAGCGCCATGTCACCGAGTAGTGAACAAAACACAGATGTCACCTCTTGGCTGTGAGTGAAAGCACAGCCATCTGTGTACGAGACGACATGTTGGCTCACATCATGATGATGAATTTGAGCCCTGCAGCGCCAAACAATCCCCATCTCGGTGTCAAACTTAGTAGTACCGAAGCCGATGGAACTGTGCTGTCAACGACACGCAACAGCAAGGAACGGCGCTCGTAGCATACACCAACACAAACAAGGACTGTGGACTCTAGGAAGACGGAAAACTCCGTTAAGGTGGCTGAGAACGACAGGTCAATAGCTAGCGGGCTATGCTAACATAACAGCGGCTAGCGACGCCGTAACTTCCAGCAAACTTTACAAAGTGGGGACTAATTTGAGCATAAATTATATTCAATGGGATATAAAGAGTAATATAGCTAAAGTTGTACGCTAAAGAAACAACACTGACCAGAAACGCAGATAAAAACGCGCTCGAGCAGTTAGCATTAGCCACTTTGCTAATGTGTCAGAGCCCTTCCAAAACAAGGCCTACCGACAACCGGCGCCTTTCCTTCACCTTTCGAGTTGGCGCTGAGAGGTCCTTAACGTTAAGTCGTCATAAATTACTCTTATTGTGTAAATGTTGTTAAACTTTTTCGAACAAGTGTTCGCCGGTTGATGGAGTTGGTGCTTAATATGCTCTGCTAGCTTGTTAGCACGAACACTAGCGTTGGCTAACGGTAACGCTGCTAACTTCATCGCGGCACCAATAAAGTCGGTTCAAAGTTACAGGCTCGTCGTTTGCTTGGAGCCCAGCCGCCTCGGGCAGACGGCTGCTGTTGGGAGTGTGCTGCCACCCAGCTGCGTACAATGTGGCAGCTTAATCAGCCACTGGTCGAGGTTAATCTTTGGCGCCATTTTAAATGACGACGTCGCGTTTCCCTCAACGCCGCCGCTAACACTCGAAGCAGCGCTGCGGTACGAAAGAACGCGAGCTGGAAGGGAAAGCGGAGGGTACGTACGGTGCGTGCCAGGACGACGCGAGCCGCTGTTTGCCTTTGAGGAGAGGCTCCGAGAGTTCCGCTTGACCCGCATTCCACATACACAAACATGGAGAGCAGCAGGAGGCGGAGCCAGGAGGAGGAGAGCCTGCTGAGCGTGCAGGTACGCCTGATGGCCGCTAGAGGGCAGCGACGTCCAACGTGCTAGTGCCCAGGTAACACCTAACGTTAGCGTAACGTTACTGTATGGTTCTCGTTTGGTTATGCAAGATGAGAACATTCTAAGAACATTCTCAGAACATATCAAAACCTATGACACACAAAATATTTGCCTGCAATGGAAACAGCAACCGTTAGGCTTTTCAAAGTGGTTTTTTTCGCAAATTTACTTTATATACATTATGTAGTAACGTTTCCACAACGTTCCGCGAACGTGTTGTGTTTTTCGAGTAATCTGACGCGCATGCGCGTAGAATCTTCCCTAAGACAAAGAAGGACTACCAAGCTCGACGACGTACGCTCGACAACGCTGCAAATTCCAGAATCCCAATAAATCAGGCAATTGCATTGATCACATGTAAGTAGATAGAAAGAGTGAAATACGAAGCACGTTTTTGTGTAACAATTTCTACCCTATGTAACGGAGTTAAAATACACCTTTGTTATTTATTATATTTTGTTTGTGAATTTTATCTCCAAATAGTTATCTTTGTCTGCTCGTCTATGAGAGGGCGGTTTGATATCTTTTTGTCCCTCCTGAGCTCCTGTAGTTCTCCTGGGTTGTGTAGCCCCTCCCTTCTCCCCTCACAGAAAAGTTCCACATGTTGAGGGTGAGTCTTGCTCGGACGGTCCCACCGACCTTTTCCTTGTTTTTCGGTAGAAATTAGGTCTTTAATTAATGAATGTGTGTACCAAGAATGTGAATATGTTTACCTGTGTTGTCCTTTAGTTTTAAGTTCAGATTACAGGTAACATATGCGACTCGTGGAATGGCATTTTGGAATAATAAATACATTTGTTCAGTTAATAGCCACTACAAAACTAGTATCGGTTCGCTAAACAACTCTACACATTTGCTGCGTTTGCGCCTTGACTGCATGACGCAACCGCCTGTCAATCCCTCCTGTTTGGGCACGTGCACGATGTATCTGTTAAAGGAACAGTGCACCATTTATTCCTCAAGTTGATGTCAAGATTGACCTCCACTTCGGAAACTATGCCTCAAATGAGGAGAATTAATGCCTTCCTGTGTATTAAAAAAAAGTTGTGACGTCATGGGATTGTCAAATCGGCTAGCTCTGACGTCATCAACCCATCGTCCAGCTCACAGCCGATAGGGTAATATCTGTATGATATACAGTGTATACAGAGTACAGTATTGGAATTGTTGCTGTTATCAGAATGCCACGGTGGCCAGGAAGTGCAAAAGACTTACATGCAATTACGGAAAGAAAAACAAAAGACGAAACAGTTTAAAATTTCCACAAAAAAAACGAAACACCTTGCTTTTTTTTTTTTTTTTTTAGAAAACACAAAAACAAAAAGCCAAAACAACTTACGATTTCAGAAAAAGCCAAAACCAACCGACCCAATTTCATAAACCGGAATGGGAGCGCCCTGAAAATCCCGAGTTGACAGCTAAATCAACCAATCATTTTGTCCACATCCCCGGATTGAGTCTTGACCTCCTCATTCGGGCTCTGCGGACATAAACAAAAGGATTGGCTGATTTAGCTGTCAATTTGGGACATTCCTTTTCCGGTTTACGAAACATAAACTGTTTCGTTTGTCTTTGTGTTTTCTGAAATTGTAAGTTTCATGAAATGTTAAAAGTGTTTTGCACTTCCAGGCCACCGTACTGTGCACATTCGTCACATGAGGCCTATGTGCCCTCAGTGCTGAACTCTGTAGAACTTGCACCTGGCTCGCTGACAACAAGCTATCCATACATGACAAAACGAAATCTATCCTGTTTGGGTCCCACATCAACCTTAAGAAAGTCAATGACTTCACTATAAAAGTGGGTGACATTGTTATCACCAGGAAGGATGAGGTCACCTACCTAGGTTCCATTCTAGAGGCTAATCTTTTCTGTGATAAAATGGCAACCAAGGTAATCAAAAAGGTCAACCAACGAACGAGATTTCTCTATAGAATCTCCTCTCTAGTCAACAAAAGCACCATGAAGATTCTAGCGGGAACTCTCGTTCAACCCTTTTTTCGATTACGCATGCACCTCCTGGTACCCTAGCACCTCCAAAACCCTCAAATCTAGACTCCAAACATCCCAGAACAAGCTAGTCAGATTACTTCTAGCTCTCCACCTCACTCCTACCCACTTCTCCAAAGTGGGCTGGCTCAGGGTGGAGGACAGAGTAAAACAACTTGCACTGAGCCTAGTCTATAAAATCCGCTACACCTCCCTGATACCGAAGTACATGTCAAACTACTTCCTTAACGTAAATGACCGCCATAACCACAACACCAGGGGGAGCTCCACTAACCACGTTAAACCCAGATTCCAAACTAACAAAGGTCTTAACTCATTCTCTTTCTATGCCACATCAATGTGTAATGCGCTCCCAACAGGTGTAAAAGAAAGGGCATCTCTATCCTTCAAAACCGCAATAAAAGTACACCTCCAGGCAGCTTCAACCCTAAACTAACACCCTCCCAGGATTGTTAATAATCAAATGTAAACAATCAAATGCAGATATTTTTCTTATACCTTCTGATCTCTCTCGCTCTCTCTATGTCCACTACTTGCTGTACATATCCTACCAAGTCAGACCTACACTGTTTCAATATCTATTTCTCTGTTCTCAATTGTTGATGACTGATGATAACAACCAAACCTAACCCCCCCCCCCTCCCCGAATTGTAAATAATGTAAATAATTCAATGTATACACCCTGATGATTGTCTTGTGTGATGACTGTATTATGATGATAGTATATATCTGTATCATGTATCATTTTTATTATAGGTATCGGTATCGTTTTTAAAAAAAATTTTTATTAAACCAACATAAAAAACACTACACTTACAATTAGTGCACCAACCCAAAAAACCTTCCTCCCCCATTTACACTCATTCACACAAAAGGGTTGTTTCTTTCTGTTATTAATATTCTGGTTCCTACATTATATATCAATATATATCAATACAGTCTGCAAGGGATACAGTCCGTAAGCACACATGATTGTGCGTTGCTGCTCCACTAACAGTCCTAACCTTTAACAGTTAATTTTACTCATTTTCATTAATTACTAGTTTCTATGTAACTGTTTTTATATTGTTTTACTTTCTTTTTTCTTCAAGAAATGTTTTGAATGTATTTATCTTATTAATTTTTTTTTAAAGTACCTTATCTTCACCATACCTGGTTGTCCAAATTAGGCATAATAATGTGTTAATTCCACGACTGTATATATCGGTTGATATCGGTATCGGTAATTAAAGAGTTGGACAATATCGGAATATCGGATATTGGCAAAAAGCCATTATCGGACATCCCTAGTATCCTGCATCAATTTAAGTGGACCCCGACTTAAACAAGTTGAAAAACTTATTCGGGTGTTACCATTTAGTGGTCAATTGTATGGAATATGTACTTCACTGTGCAAGCATTAATAAAAGTCTCAATCAATCAATCAAATGTTATTTGTTTACATGTCAAACTACTTCCAGAACGTAAATGACCGCCATAACCACAACACCAGGGGGAGCTCCACAAACCACGTCAAACCCAGATTCCTATCTAACAAAGGTCTTAACTCATTCTCTTTCTATGCCACATTCATGTGGAATGCACTCCCAACAGGTATAAAAGAAAGGGCATCTCTATCCTCCAAAACCGCACTAAAACAACACCTCCAGGCAACTTCAACCCTTGACTAACACCCTCCCCCCACCACATCCCACCTCCCCGGATTGTAAATAATCAAATGTAAATAATCAAATGTATATACTTGTTCTTATGCTTTCTGAACTCACTATGTTCTCTGCTCGCTGTACATATCCTAAGAAGTGAGACCTACACTGTTACAATGTCCATTTCTCAGATGATATACTGTATTTTTCAGAGTATAAGCCGCACCGGAGTATAAGTCGCACCTGCCGAAAATGCATAATAAAGAAGGAAAAAAACATATATAAGTCGCACTGGAGCCCGGCCAAACTATGAAAAAAAAACTGCGACTTATAGTCCGAAAAATACGGTAATTGTTGATGACTGAAGTATGCTGATAGCAACCCAACCTAACACCCCCACCCCAACCTCCTCCACATCCCACTCCCCGGATTGTAAATAATGTAAATAATTCAATGTATATACTCTGGTGACTTGTGTGATGACTGTATAATGCTGATAGTATATATTTGTACCATGAATTGATTATATTTGATTATATTTTTTATATATCCTTGTCTCCCTCTCACAGACAGCAAGTGCACCTTCTTACACACGTCACACGACATACGTCACATACTATCACGTCATACGTCACATACGTATACGTCCTCCCCGAGCAGAGAGGTAGCAGCATGGCTAACGTTAGCTGTGATGCTAGCGCAGCCGTGCGAGCAACGCTCCCTCTAAGGTGCTCGCCTGTGCAATTGCGCACTGTTTAAGCGTCCTCTGCGCATAGCAAATCTATGCCACGCACAAAATCAAATAAAAAAATAAGCGCATAACAATTTTCGACACACGGACACGACAGAGAACAGTTTTCGTCATCATTGTTCAAATATTGTGACGTCTGTCGAGACGCTTATCTCCGTTCGGTGCCACACGTCCACACCATCAAAATGCCGAGGCAAAAATGTCCACATCAACACCGTATGAAAAAATTAGTGATTTTTTTTAGTTGTGATTTCCTTCTCTGCATGAAAGTTTAAAAGTAGCATATATTAATGCAGTATGAAAAATAATGTTTTAATGTAGACATGCAAGCCTTGAAAGAAAATTTTGAAAATCATGACTACATTTCCTGCAAATGGGTGCATTTCTACCCTATATTTTAACTTTAGATTTATTCTCATATCAAACTCTTTTGGCTGTCATTTTGACACTTACATCCGGCGCCCCCCTCCACACCCTGGATTATAAATAATGTAAATAATTCAATGTGATTATCTTGTGTGATGACTGTATTATGATGATAGTATATATCTGATAGTATATATCTGTATCATGAATCAATTTAAGTGGACCCCGACTTAAACAAGTTGAAAAACTTCTTCGGGTGTTACCATTTAGTGGTCAATTGTACGGAATATGTACTGTACTGTCCAATCTACTAATAAAAGTTTCAATCAATCAATCTACATTAAAAGCCACCTTTTGTCCACGTACCATACTAATCAGGATGCCAAGAGGTAGAAAAAAATTACACACTGCATATACAAAAATCAGCTTTTTTGCTTGTAACGTTTATGCAAATTATTTGTAATAATCTGTAATTAAAGTTTTCTTCATGTAATTAAGCTTTAAAAACAAATCAGATCATCAATCAGAATGAGTAAGGTTCTTCATACCAACACACTTCGAAACAGCAACTGATATTAATTATTCATATTTTGTCGTGGGTTTACATTTAAAAATGAATGCTCAGAGATTGTTTAACACAATAAAAGTGCACTGGAATAATGCTGCCAGACAATATAAATAATATTAATTGTTGGCAAATAATATTAATGGAATATACTTTTGGAGGCGTCCCTAGATAGCTTTTATTTGAAGGCCAAGATGGCGTCGTAGGACTTTCCCGTGCGGCACACTTGCACGTGGGCAAAGCCGCTCTGCTTGAGAATGTTGGTGTACTGAGAGGGGGGGTGCTCCCGGCCGTCCGTCTGCACCAGCATGTTGAGGGAGAAGAGCTGCGCCGCGATGGGGCCGCGATGGTTCTCCAGCAGCATGGCCTCCACCAGCAGGACTCCACCGCCTCCATGTCAACACACGCAGCGGCCGGTCAGACGTCAAATCGATCACGTTGTGCGTGTGAGCGGAGCTTGTGGTCACCTGGATTGCAGGCGCGATAGAGCTTCTTGAGCAGCGTCAGACATTTCTCCTCGGACCAGTCGTGAAGGATTCGGGCCAGGACGTACAAGTCGGCGGAAGGAACGTCCCCGTGGAAGAAATCTCCTGAAGAAGCAGAAAGGACAACACGTTCGGAACACGCTCACACAGTGCATCCTAAAAGTATTCACAGCGCTTCACTTTTTACACATTTTATTACAACCTTATTCCGAAATGGAATATATTAATTTTTGTCCTCAAAATTCTACACACCCCATAATGACAATGTGAGGTTTTTTCAAATTTTTTTGCACATTGAATACATTTTTTAATTTTTTTTAAAATCACATGAAGAGCACAGATGGTTGTCCTTCTGGAAGGTTCTCCGCTCTCCACAGAGTGATCATCAGGTTCTAGGTCACCTCCCTGTAGACTAAGATGAATGCATCAATGTACAGAGACATCCTGGATGAAAACCAACGCTTCCCATCCTACCTGATGGAGCTTGAGGTGCTGCAAAGAGGAACTGCCCAAAGATAGGTGTGCCAAGCTTGTGGCATCGTGTTCAAAAAAATTGAGGCTGCATTTGCTGGTAAAAGTGCATCAACAAAGTATTGAGCAAATGCTGTGAATATTGTGTACATGTGATTTATGAGTAAATTTTTAACAAATGTGCAAAATAAAAAAATAAAAAGCTTTTTACATTGTCATGATGGGGTATTGTGTGGAGAATTTTGAGGACAAAAATTAATGTATTCCATTTTGGAATAAGGCTGTAGTAACAAAATGTGAAAAAGGTGAGGCGCTGTGAATAGTTTCTGGATCCTGTGTATGCAGATGTGATTTATTTTTTCATATAAATTTGCAAAGTTAAAAAAAAAATGTTTACATTGTCATGGAGTATTGTGTGTAGAATTTTGAGGACAAAAGTGAATTTGTTTCATTTTGGAAAAGGCTGTAACAACAAAATGTGGAAAAACGTGAGGCGCTGTGAATATCTTCTGGGTGCACTGTATGTACATGTAATTTCTTTGTTCTTTCTAATACATTTTAAAAATTAAAAATAAACTTTATATTGTCATTATGGGGTATTGTGTGTCATTTTTTTAGGACAACAATGAAGTTATTCCATTTAGGAATAAGGCTGTGATAAAATGTGGAAAAGGTGAGGCGCTGTGAATATTTTCTGGTGTATACATGTGATTTTTTTTTTAATATAAATTTGCAAAGTTAAAAAAAAAACTTTACATTGTCATGATGGGGTATTGTGTGTAGAATTATGAGGACAAAAAAAACATTTTTTTCCATTTTGGAATAAGGCTGTAACAACAAAATGTGGAAAAGGTGAGGCATTGTGAATATCTTCTGGGTGCACTGTATTTACTGTACATGTGTTTTCTTTTTTTGTTTCTAATAAATTTTAAAATAAATAAATAAATGTTTTACATTGTCATGATGGGGTATTGTGTGTAGAATTTTGAGGACAAAAAAAATATTTTTTTCCATTTTGGAATAAGGCTGTAACATAACAAAATGTGGAAAAGGTGAGGCATTGTGAATATCTTCTGGGTGCACTGTATGGACATGTGATGTCTTTTTTTGTTTTAATACATTTTAAAATAATTAAAAAAAAAGTTTTACATTGTCATTATGGGGTATTGTGTGTAGAATTTTGAGGACAAAAATTAATTTATTCCATTTTGGAATAAGGCTGTAACATAACAAAATGTGGAAAAGGTGAGGCATTGTGAATATCTTCTGGGTGCACTGTATTTACTGTACATGTGTTTTCTTTTTTTGTTTCTAATAAATTTTAAAATAAATAAAAAAAGTTTTACATTGTCATGATGGGGTATTGTGTGTAGAATTTTGAGGACAAAAAAAACATTTTTTTCCATTTTGGAATAAGGCTGTAACATAAAGTGTGGAAAAGGTGAGGCATTGTGAATATCTTCTGGGTGCACTGTATGGACATGTGATGTCTTTTTTTGTTTTAATACATTTTAAAATAATTAAAAAAAAAGTTTTACATTGTCATTATGGGGTATTGTGTGTAGAATTTTGAGGACAAAAATTAATTTATTCCATTTTGGAATAAGGCTGTAACATAACAAAATGTGGAAAAGGTGAGGCGCTGTGACTATCTTCTGGGTGCACAATATGTATATATGATTTATTTTTAATACATTTAAAAACTTTTTACATTGTCATTATGGGGTATTGTGTGTAGAATTTTGAGGACAAAAAAATAATGTATTCAATTTTGGAATAAGGCTGTAACATAACAAAATGTGGAAAAAGTGAGGCGCTGTGAATATCTTCTTGGTGCACTGTATGTATGTGTGATTCATTTTTTTGTTTTAAATAATTTTTTTTTTCTCAAATAAAAAAATACATTGTCATTATAGGGTATTTGTGTATAATTTTGAGGACAAACCATTTATTCTATTTTGGAATAAAGCTGTAATAAAACAAAAT
>NC_084576.2:7532500-7535000 GCF_033978685.3 Nerophis lumbriciformis
GCTCGTTTTTCGTATGTGGGTAACAACATTTAACTATGTATATATATTTCCGAATTGGTTTAACTGCCACCCGCAAAAAAAAAAAAAAAAAATCTAATTAATCCGCCCGACCCGACCCGCGAGCGGATAAAATCTTATTTTTTTTAATTTCATCCGCCCGATCCGCGGATAATCCGCGGACTCCGCGGTTGTGTCCGCAAACCGCGCATCTCTAACCAACATACATCAATTAAATAACATTAATTGTCAGGCACAAAAGCAAAATTTTTACCAATTTAGGAACAAAAAAGAGAAAACTGCATTTAAATATGTGCCATGATTTGTTTCAACTACTTCAAACAACTTGGTCCAAGACAACCAGCATTCTTCAGCCGGACACGATGAGTAGAAGACTGAGCGCTGACCTTTGACACGCGATAGCCGTTCAAGTACTCGAGTAGTTTAAAAGGGTAGTCCAGCTCGCTCTGGGACAGATGCTCAGCCATCACTGCGGGTCGGTCGGACAAAAAAAAAAAGGCGGCGAGAGATCAGACGAAATAGTCCAAAGTCTTCAGACTGCTGGAACATGGAGGCGGTAGACGCTGGTCGTGTTCGTCGGGGCGGGGATGAAGAATCGCCAGCGGGTTGTGGGCGGGGCAAGAGATGTGGGCGGAGGCAAGAGGCGCCAACTGTCCCTTTGGCACGGCCAGGGTGCAGTACCACAAATGGCCAGAGAAGAGGGACGGCTCCGCTGTGGCTCCACCGGCTGTTAAAACGAGCCCACTTTAAGCAAGTAGAAGAGGTCTGCCTTGTTGACACGTTTAAAACAAAATAATGTCGCGCACATGCACGCTATAAATCTTACATTAAACGAAATATGGACATAAGTGTTTTTTGGTGTCAGCCAACAGTTTGTGGTGTTCTGTCGAATTTGGCTTTCTCGCATAGCGCCATTGTTTGCTACATGCGTACTGATCGTTAATATAAAACAATGTCAACTTTATCTGGTTGTAATTGCTTACTATGCATACTATGGTTAGAACAGTGTTTTTCAACTAGTGTGCCGTCACTGCCGTGAGATACAGTCTGGTGTGCCGTGGGAGATTGTCTAATTTCACCGATTTGGGGTAAAAAATATTTTTTTGCAAAGCAGTAATTATAGTCTGTAAATAATGTGTTAAGTGTAGGTGCTGTCTAGAGCTCGGCAGAGTAACCGTGTAATACTCTTCCATATCAATAGGTGGCAGCAGGTAGCTAATTGCTTTGTAGAAGTTGAAACAGCGGGAGGCAGCGTGCAGGTAAAAGGGTGTCTAATGCTTAAACCAAAAATAAACAAAAGGTGAGTTCCCCTAAGAAAAGGCATTGATCCTTAGGGAAGGCTATGCAGAACAAAACTAAAACTGAAGTGGCTACAAAATAAACAAAAACAGAATGCTGGACGACAGCAAAGACTTACTGTGGAGCAAAGATGGCGTCCACAATGTAACATCCGAACATGACGTGACAATCGACAGTGTCCCCACGAAGAAGGATAAAAACAAAATAAATGCGGGAAATATCGCTCAAAGGAAGACCTGAAACTGCTCCAGGAAAATACCAAAAAAAAAGAGAAAAAGCCACCAAAATTGGAGCGCAAGACAAGAACTAAAACACTACACACTGGAAAACAGCAAAAAAACTCAAAATAAGTCACGGGGTGATGTGACAGGTGGTGACAGTACACCTACTTTGAGACAAGAGCTATAGTGATGCATGCTTGGTTATGGTTTAAAGTCATATCCAACAATTGCGACAACGACTTTTTACTGTCAACTGAGTTTCGTTGTTTAATGATTTCTGCTGGTGGTGTGCCTCCGCATTTTGTCAACACAAAAAATGTGCCTTGGCTCAAAAAAGGTTGAAAATCACAGGGTTAGAAGATACAACGAAAGAAACAATTTAAAATCACCACTTATTCGCACCCGAGACAGTTGCTTTCGATGGGAAATTCAGTTGAAGTATTTGCGTTTGTGCGCATGCTCCGTAGCAGTGAGTCGCGTCGACTGAACAGTGGCTGTCGAAGAGTGACTGCCGGTATTTCCTCATGTCTGCTCCAGATGACGTCATGCAAAATGTTTAGCTTGTTGCAGGGTGATTTTTTTTTTATAGCAAAGTATATTACGTTGTATGCTTTCATAGATAATAAACACAATGTAAACAAAATAAATAAACAGCAAATGACTGACAGACATTTTTCAATTACTAACCAAATCAATTTATTATGCATGAACAAATCCCTTCCTGCCTGGCGCACGCGCACACACACACGCACGCACTCGTCCGCACACGCATTCACACAACATTTAAATAGGTGACAAGGTGGCAATGGGGCATAGTCGCTCGCTGTGTTGCACATGCTTGAATAAAATGATATTTATTTACAGGATCAGCAACGTTCCCAAGTTCGGCCACACTCCAAGCAAGTTGACGATGGAAGAAGAAGACAAACCATGGAGGGGGAAGGAGAAGAGAAGTGTGTTTG
>NC_084576.2:7540000-7550000 GCF_033978685.3 Nerophis lumbriciformis
TCCGGACTATACAAAATAAGACACAGTCCGGCTCTCTCCTGTCAGAGAGTTTCAATTCCCACCTCTGGAAGAACTTTGAACATGTCACGAAGAAGGCGCTGGACATTGAGTCCGAGTGGACCATGTTCCGTACCTCTATTGTCGAGGCGGCTGATTGGAGCTGTGGCCGCAAGGTGGTCGGTACCTGTCATGGCGGTAATCTTAAAACCCGCTGGTGGACACCAGCGGTGAGGGATGCCGTCAAGCTGAAGAAAGAGTCCTATCGGGCTCTTTTGGCTCATAGAACTCCGGAGGCAGCAGACAGGTACCGACAGGCCAAGCGGTGTGCGGCTTCAGCGGTCGCGGAGGCAAAAACTCGGACATGGGAGGAGTTCGGGGAAGCCATGGAAAACGACTTCCGGACGGCTTCGAAGCGATTCTGGACCATCATCCGCCGCCTCAGGAAGGGGAAGCAGTGCAATGTCAACACCGTGTATGGTGGGGATGGTGCTCTGCTGACCTCGACTGCGGATGTTGTGGATCAGTGGAGGGAATACTTCGAAGACCTCCTCAATCCTACCAGCACGTCTTCCTATGAGGAAGCAGTGCCTGGGGAATCTGTGGTGGGCTCTCCTATTTCTGGGGGTGAGGTTGCCAAGGTAGTTAAAAAGCTCCTCGGTGGCAAGGCCCCGGGGGTGGATGAGATCCGCCCGGAGTTCCTTAAGGCTCTGGATGCTGTGGGGCTGTCTTGGTTGACAAGACTCTGCAACATCGCGTGGACATCGGGGGCGGTACCTCTGGATTGGCAGACCGGAGTGGTGGTTCCTCTCTTTAAGAAGGGGAACCGGAGGGTGTGTTCCAACTATCGTGGGATCACACTCCTCAGCCTTCCCGGTAAGGTCTATTCACGTGTACTGGAGAGGAGGCTACGCCGGATAGTCGAACCTCGGATTCAGGAGGAACAGTGTGGTTTTCGTCCTGGTCGTGGAACTGTGGACCAGCTCTATACTCTCGGCAGGGTCCTTGAGGGTGCCTGGGAGTTTGCTCAAACAGTCTACATGTGCTTTGTGAACTTGGAGAATGCATTCGACCGTGTACCCCGGGAAGTCCTGTGGGGAGTGCTCAGAGTATGGGGTGACGGACTGTCTTATTGTGGCGGTCCGCTCCCTGTATAATCAGTATCAGAGCTTGGTCCGCATTGCCGGCAGTAAGTCGAACCCGTTTCCAGTGAGGGTTGGACTCCGCCAAGGCTGCCCTTTGTCACCGATTCTGTTCATAACTTTTATGGACAGAATTTCTAGGCGCAGTCAGGGCGTTGAGGGTATCTGGTTTGGTGGTTGCAGGATTAGGTCTCTGCTTTTTGCAGATGATGTGGTCCTGATGGCTTCATCTGGCCAGGATCTTCAGCTGTCACTGGATCGGTTCACAGCCGAATGTGAAGCGACTGGGATGGGAATCAGCGCCTCCAAGTCTGAGTCCATGGTTCTCGCCCGGAAAAGGGTGGAGTGCCATCTCCAGGTTGGGGAGGAGATCTTTCCCCAAGTGGAGGAGTTCAAGTACCTCGGAGTCTTGTTCACGAGTGAGGGAAGAGTGAATCGTGAGATCGAGAGGCGGATCGGTGCGGCGTCTTCAGTAATGCGGACGCTGTATCGATCCGTTGTGGTGAAGAAGGAGCTGAGCCGGAAGGCAAAGCTCTCAATTTACCGGTCGATCTACGTTCCCATCCTCACCTATGGTCATGAGCTTTGGGTCATGACCGAAAGGACAACATCACGGGTACAAGCGGCCGAAATTAGTTTCCTCCGCCGGGTGGCGGGGCTCTCCCTTAGAGATAGGGTGAGAAGCTCCGTCATCCGGGAGGAGCTCAAAGTAAAGCCGCTGCTCCTCCACATCGAGAGGAGCCAGATGAGGTGGTTCGGGCATCTGGTCAGGATGCCACCCGAACGCCTCCCTAGGGAGGTGTTTCGGGCACGTCCGACCGGTAGGAGGCCACGGGGAAGACCCAGGACACGTTGGGAAGACTATCTCTCCCGGCTGGCCTGGGAACGCCTCGGGATCCCCCGGGAGGCGCTGGACGAAGTGGCTGGGGAGAGGGAAGTCCGGGCTTCCCTGCTTAGGCTGCTGCCCCCGCGGCCCGACCTCGGATAAGCGGAAGAAGATGGATGGATGGACACAGTCTGGCCCCCAGGTCTTTAGCTTTATGGAAATGTGGCCCCCCAAGCAATTTAGTTGAATAGCCCTGCAGTAATGTATATCACATTATATTGTGTTCAAAGTGTACACACCTTCACTAAAACAGGGACTTTTGTCAAGGCTGGAACCCATTAATCATGTTCACATTGTTTCTCATGGGGAACTCATTAGAACCTTTTCATTTACAAACCCTGTTCAAGGCCCAATTAAGTTCGTAAATTGAGGTCCCACTATATTTACCCATGAACTGCATCTCCCACTCCCGCACGCTCTCCATCTGCACAGCGTTGAGGTCGGACAAGTCGTCGTACTCGTCCCTCAGGGCGTCTTTCTCCAGACAGAAAGTGGCCAAGCCTCTGGAAGCGTCCCGGCCTGCAAATATCCCATAGGGACCCTCTGTAGGAGTAAGGACAAAGAAGGAGCACATATGAAAAAAAGGGCGTCTCCAGTCCATGAAGACATGTGCTGATGCTTCCACATTATCCGACCAGCATGTAAAAAAAGACTCTCCATGTCTTTCTTTTTTCTTAAACACTATCCATTACGCAATGCACAACATTTAAGACTTTGTTGCAAATGTTATCAAAGCGTCCACTTGGCAGAAGACAGTTTGTTATCACCTGAATGATTAGATGTGCTGCGTGGAACGTGCACATAAACACGCCAACAGCAACTTTTCATCTCTTCTATTAGAAAACACAAACATGAAAAGACACTCGACTGTGAACCTTAGAGGGAAGAAACAACTCATGACTCACGCTTCAGGCGGGGCACTCGTGTTGCGTGTTAAAAATATTTAGACTTTATTAGAGTTTGGTGCAAACAGTGACAGCGTCAGCTTATTTTGACTAATCACTTTATTTTAACTAATCACTCTATTACGCCCTAATCAAACAAAGTTTATATTGTTTGTTTGATAAGGAATAAAAAAAAGTTATACACTTTAACCAGAAGCTAGCCTGTTAACTTTTTCATAATGGTGTTTAGTGTACATGCTTATGCACACACCTGTTTAAGAAGAAAACCATTGATGTAGTGTTGATGCTGAAAAATAGCTCAAATTTCATTCAAAACAAAACAGTATGTTTACTTTAAAACATTGGATATATTTTTGTATTTTTTATTGATAAGGAAATGTTCGTACTTTTCTTTTTAGTAGGGATGCACAACAATATCGGCGACAATGATAGTAATTATGATTTTTGATAATGAAAAATCAACCAATAAAATAAGCCAGTAACAATAAAGGCTTAATCATCTATGTGTTTGTCTCTCTGTTGTGGCTTGTCTTGCTGCCTGGCTCCTGGACTCCTTTGCTTCCTTTATGGTATGTTCGCATGTTTGTGATGTCATGATTCTGTACAGGAAAAGCATCATAGCGCGCCAGTCTTCAGTGTGGGCTTTCTTTACTTGGAAGTTTGCAAAACTTGTTCTGAAGAAATTCAACCAGGTGGGAAACAGACAAGTTTCAACTCAACAAATCTGATGAGTCACTTTAAAATTCACCATCATGAAGACTTATTGTAGGAGTACGAAGCTGTTGGTGCTGCTAAGCTGAGACCTAGTGTTAATAGCGGCGACCGCAGCAAATATAAAGCCACAGGACTGATGAGAAAGCGTTTGATAAGAGGCAACAGTTTAAAAAAAGACCTTAGGGGAAAAGCACTTGACGTTCAAATGAGTACCGTATTTCAAGACTATAGAGCGCACCGGGATGTATTTTTTTTGAAAGACACAATTATTTTTCCATATATTAGCCGCAACGGACTATAAGCTACGGATATATATGTTGCGAAATTAGTTATTTACACAGTTAGATATTGTATATGTTTATTTACATACCTTAATTGTTTCCAAACTATGCCTGTAACACAGCAGTAGTAAAACGGCTGATCAAACAAAACAGCACCCACTAGCTGCGGAAGCTAGCTGTCCAATAAGCTAAATAGACTCAATAAATCCACGATGTCTTAGTGAATTTACTGGGGGATTTGTGAAACAAAAAATACAAAAATAATGCCATTTTAATGAATATTTTGAGTAGGGATGTTCCGATCCAGGTTTTTGCACTTCCGATCCGATACCGATACTGACCGATACTGGCTTATCCGAGCATGTATTAAAGTTTAAAGTTATTTAGCCTACTTAGTTGTCAGAATCATGTTGAAAAGGGTTTTAGTACTCTTGATAACAACTAGCCAGCTGAATTAGGGCAGTTTGAATAATACACAATGGTTGGTAACAAGAAACTGACCGGTTTATTCAAGAATAAACACAAAATAGACAAAATTATACATGACAAACAGAAATGGCATCATTGAACTAGGGCTGGGCGGTATAGCCTTTTTTTAATATTGCGATATTTTAAGGCCATATCGCAATACACGATATATATGTGGATATTTTGCCTTAGCCTTGAATGAACACTTGATGCATATAATCACAGCAGTATGATGATTCTATGTGTCTACATTAAAACATTCTTCTTCATACTGCATTAATATATGCTACTTTTAAACTTTCATGCAGAGAAGGAAATCACAACTAAAAAAAAAAAATCAAAATTTTTTTCATACGGTGTTGATCTGGAAATTTTTGCCTCGGCATTTTGATGATGTGGACGTGTGGCACCGAATGGAGATAAGCGTCTCGACAGACGTTACAATATTTGAACAATGATGACGAAAACTGTTTTCTCTGTCGTGTCCGTGTGTCGAAAATTGTTATGCGCTTATTTTTTATTTGATTTTGTGTGTGGCATAGATTTGCCGTGCGCAGAGGACACTTGAGCAGTGCGCAATTGCACAGGCACGCACCTTAGAGAGAGCGTTGCTCCCACGGCTGCGCTAGCATCACAGCTAACGTTAGCCATGCTGCTACCTCTCTGCTGGGAGAGGGCGTATACGTATGTGACGTATGACGTGACAGTATGTGACGTGTGTAAGAAGGTGCGCTTGTCTGTCTGTGAGAGGGGGTCACAGGAAAGAGTGAGAAGAGCCTGTCGTGTAATGTCCACAGCTAAAAGCAACTGCGTGAGAATCCACAGACCTCTGGATGTGTTGAAGGTGTGCTGGAAAATGCGGAACGGAAATTAGGGAGCAGCAGAAAAGTGGAATGTATTATTTAAATCGGTGCATTGGAAAACACGGACCGGAGTTTTTTTTAAACTGGATCGGCATTTTCCCATGCCTTGTCGATACGCTTTTTTTTTTAATATCGGCGGCCGATCCGATCCAAATATCGGATCGGGACATCCCTAATTTTGAGGCCCTTCTCAACCCCATTCGGAGAGGGCTTTTAGCATGATATTGTTGTGCATCCCTACTAAAAACAAAAGTACAAACATTTCCTTATCAGTGATAAATACAAAAATATATCCAATGTTTTAAAGTAAACACATTGTTTTGTTTTGAATGAAAGTGGAGCTATTTTTCAGCATCAACACTACATCAATGGTTTGCTTCTTAAACAGGTGTGTGCATAAGCATGTACACTAAACAGCATTATGAAAAAGTTAACATGCTAGCTTCTGGTTAAAGCGTATCACTTTTTTTATTCCTTATCAAACAAACAATATAAACTTTGTTTGATTAGGGCGTAATAAAGTGATTAGTTAAAATAAAGTGATTAGTCAAAATAAGCTGACGCTGTCACTGTTTACACTCTAATAAAGTCGAATTATTTTTAACACGCAACACATGAGTGCCCCGTCTGGAGCATGAGTCATGAGTTGTTTCTTCCCTCTAAGGTTCACAGTCGAGTGTCTTTTCATGTTTGTGTTTTCTGATAGAAGAGATGAAAAGTTGCTGTTGGCATGTTTATGTGCACACGTTCCACGCAGCACATCTAATCATTCAGGTGATAACAAACTGTCTTCTGCCAAGTGGACGCTTTGATAACATTTGCAACAAAGTCTTAAATTAATCTCTTTCTGTGAATCAGCCATCTTGAAATAAAAAACGTTGCCAAAGCATTTTTCAAATTTCATTCCGTTGTTCCTGTTGATATGGAGCGTTTTACAATTTTAAAATGACTTTTTCTTTGTAAAATCTATCATCTTTATATCTAAGGGTGTCAAAAATTTGATTTTCGAATAAATGCAGATTCTTAAAGCGATTTAAAAAAAAAAAAAAAAAAAAAAAAAATTTTTTTTTTATTTTTTTTAATTTCCCCTCAAAATCTGTCCTGTCCAGCCACTTTATTAAATGTTTGGGTAGAATTTTATTTAAAAAAAACGATTTTTTAAAAGTAATACAGAAAATTATCAGAGCTGTTTATTTTATGTAGGAAAGTCGTTAACCATAGAACTGGCATCCAATACCAAGGCTCGAATTTAACCACAGCAAGCGTGGCACGTGCAGCGACCGCCCTCGTCATTTGCCGTCATGCCCAAATAATTGACCAGCATTTAAGGCAAGTACATGCCGTGACCGCCCTTGACTTTTTACTTGTTAATGGATGAGGGACGTAACGGTAAACGATATAATGATAAACAGCGGTAAAATTCCAAAAGGTTAGTAATACCGTTTAATTTTTTAATTATCGAAAAACTAATTTATTAATGCATTCTAAGCGACAATGCTCACTTCCTGTTAACGCAGCAGCTGCCTCGCTTCCGAAAATGGCGCATGCGCACCAGCGCTGTTTGCAATGGCGGAAAACAACACATGGGCTCTTGAGATGTTGCCCTCCTAGTAAACGGACAACATCTGAAGTCTGGATGTATTTTGGATTGGTAAAGCAGGCTGAAGGTAGGGAGGCAACACTACAACATGTTGAGCCAACTCCGGAACCAGCAGTCACAACTCCACGTTGAGTGCAAGGTACGTCAACTTGTAGCTGAATGCATAATGGAAAGTGTTTGAAAATGAACTTGTCATCGTTGGTCTGTCAAACGTTCTTATAGTTACACTTCTCTGTTACATAAAGGTACTTGTTATAGGGCGCTATCGGTGAGCGCGAGGAGTCTGTGCACGCGACGCAAAATGTACTTCTATTTATGTTTTGTGCTGTATTGACCGCTACTACTTTACCTTACTTTTAAAACTTAAGTGTTAAAAACAAATCCTAGCAGAAACATTGCAACATGTTTTGTTTTTACAAGTGTAACATTAGGTTTTTTTATGTCACTGTGTGTGCATCAGTCAGATGATTATAATAATAATAATTGGCATCTAATAAAAATAATAATATATTTCCTTTTCCCTTATTTACAGAGTGGGTGTGCAGCGGACAAGTAGGATGCCACAGGTACAGGACATCATCTCCCATTATCACACATACAATACCGAATGTCTTCCAGACGCAGCTGCTTGTGCTCCTTTGTCAAAAATGGCAAAGTTGAGAGGTGTTCTCTGATATGTGTAAGACTAGACCTCTCATATCAATGCTATTGTTGTATACTAAGACAAAAAGTGTAGTTACATCTTATGGCCATCATGTGCCATCTTTCACAGTTATTTTTTATTTAGTATGTTATTTACTTTCTGCCATATTACTCTGTTAATAATGCTTATGTTGCTTTCATATGCACATTTAATTTCTACTTGAGGTACATTACGGTATGGTACGGCAGCTGCACTGCAGCAGACAGGGAGAGGCTGCAAAGAGTGGTCAAGACGGCTCAGAAGATCATCAGCCGCCCTCTCCCCTCTCTGACGGACATCTACACCTCCCGCTGCCTCAACAGAGCCAGTGCCATCATCAAAGACAGCACCCACCCTGGCTCTGACCTGTTCCACCTGCTGCCCTCTGGGAAGCGCTACAGGTGCATTAAAACCAAAACAAACAGGCTAAAGAACAGCTTCTTCCCCAGGGCCATAACCATCCTGAACGGACTGCCCCATTGTCCCTCATAACTGCCTTCTCTTCGGTGCAATAACCCATTCCACCAACCACCCTGTTTTTGTTTTGTTTTTTCATGTATATATTCATTTCACACCATATTCATTGCACTTCTACATTTTTTAAATTTTTATATATTTGCACATTGTTTTTCTAGCATGCACACATCGCACTGTATGGAATGGCCTCAATCTCGTTACCTTGCGTAATGACAATAAAGCTGATTCTGATTCTGATTCTGATGTAACAGTTATCTACAATAATGTTTCTTCTACAAAGTATATAATTTAAAAAATTTATAGACTTAGACTTCCTTTTTAAATTTGAATGACAATAAAAAGGAAGTCTAAGTTTATAATTTTTAATGTGTGATTTGTTTTTTAAAATAAAACTTAGTTAAAAGTATAAGTACTTTTTGTAAACGTTAAACATAAGTCGCTGATGTAAACAATAATAGAATGAAAATTGCATGGCGTTTTGTATATTCGTGTATGCACAACTTTACTAAAGTTTACAGCAAGTTAGGTCGTACACTATATGATACAGTCTATTTCAATTTATTGACATTTGATTATTTGTATATATATATATTAGGGCTGAAACGACGCGTCGACGTCATCGACGTCATCGGTTACGTAAATACGTCGAGGACGTTTTTGTTCGTCGACGCGTCGCATATTTACGTCACACTACCGTCATGGCGGAGCGCAAAGCAGACGATGCGAGCGGTGCGAGCAAGGGGAAAAAACACGCCAAAAGTCGTCAAAAGTGTGGGAGTATTTCAATAAACGGCCTAAGAAGAAACGCTACTTTTACTCCGCTACTTTTATCTACATTCAGCTCGCTACTAATTTTTATCGATCTGTTAATGCACGCTTTGTTTGTTTTGGTCTGTCAGACAGACCTTCAAAGTGCCTGCCTTACTGGTGACGTTTCACTTCGTTCCACCAATCAGATGCAGTCACTGGTGACGTTGGACCAATCAAACAGAGCCAGGGGTCACATGACCTGACTTAAACAAGTTGAAACAAGTTATTCGGGTGTTACCATTTAGTGGTCAATTGTACGGAATATGCACTGTACTGTGCAATCTACTAATAAAAGTTCCAATCAATCAATCAATCAATCAAAAGTGTGAAGGAAAAAAGACCGTATTTCAACCGTACACCCCGTCAAAAGCCTAAAGACTGACTGCACAGTTCCTGTCTTCACAATAAAAGTCCCGCTCCATCGCGCCTGCGCTTTCAAAATAAGAGTCTCCGAAAGCCAGCGCAAACAAGCTAGCAAGCTACGGAGTTTGCCGCCAATGTATTTCTTGTAAAGGGTATAAAAACGAATATGGAAGGTGGAAAATAAGATGCCAAAAAACAACCACTTTCATGTGGTATTAGACAGAAAGGAGGAACTTTTTTTCTCCTCCATTTGAAAACGTGGACGTTACCAGCACTACAATTGACTTGCAATCAATGCAAGTCATCAGAATCAGGTAATACACCAACTTATATTCTTGTCTTCATGAAAGAAAGGAATCTATATGTTAAACATGCATGTATAATTATTAAAACACCTTTAACATGTAAACAAAAACGGCAAAATAAATAAATATAAATTATATACTGTATATATCAATGTATGTATATATATATATATATATATATATATATATATATATATATATATATATGATATGTGTGTGTATGTTACTCAGTACTTGAGTAGTTTTTTCACAACATACTTTTTACTTTTACTCAAGTAAATATTTGGGTGACTACTCCTTACTTTTACTTGAGTAATAAATCTCTAAAGTAACAGTACTCTTACTTGAGTACAATTTCTGGCTACTCTACCCACCTCTGCTAATAATGTTGTTGTATGCACACTGTGTCGAACGAGTTTCCACACGACCATATTAAGTAGCCGCCTAAGCTTATGTTTTAACAAGCTGCTCCGCTTCTCCGCCTCTGTCTCTGTCAGTACTCTACAC
>NC_084576.2:7555000-7585000 GCF_033978685.3 Nerophis lumbriciformis
CTCCTCGGTGGCAAGGCCCCGGGGGTAGATGAGATGCGCCCGGAGTTCCTTAAGGCTCTGGATGCTGTGGGGCTGTCTTGGTTGACAAGACTCTGCAGCATCGCGTGGACATCGGGGGCGGTACCACTGGATTGGCAGACCGGGGTGGTGGTTCCTCTCTTTAAGAAGGGGAACCGGAGGGTGTGTTCTAACTATCGTGGGATCACACTCCTCAGCCTTCCCGGTAAGGTCTATTCAGGTGTACTGGAGAGGAGGCTACGCCAGATAGTCGAACCTCGGATTCAGGAGGAACAGTGTGGTTTTCGTCCTGGTCGTGGAACTGTGGACCAGCTCTATACTCTCGGCAGGGTCCTTGAGGGTGCATGGGAGTTTGCCCAACCAGTCTACATGTGTTTTGTGGACTTGGAGAAGGCATTCGACCGTGTCCCTCGGGAAGTCCTGTGGGGAGTGCTCAGAGAGTACGGGGTATCGGACTGTCTGATTGTGGCAGTCCGCTCCCTGTATGATCAGTGCCAGAGCTTGGTCCGCATTGCCGGTAGTAAGTCGGACACGTTTCCAGTGAGGGTTGTACTCCGCCAAGGCTGCCCTTTGTCACCGATTCTGTTCATAACTTTTATGGACAGAATTTCTAGGCGCAGTCATGGCGTTGAGGGTATCTGGTTTGGTGGCTGCAGGATTAGGTCTCTGCTTTTTGCAGATGATGTGGTCCTGATGGCTTCATCTGGCCAGGATCTTCAGCTCTCACTGGATCGGTTCGCAGCTGAGTGTGAAGCGACTGGGATGAGAATCAGCACCTCCAAGTCCGAGTCCATGGCTCTCGCCCGGAAAAGGGTGGAGTGCCATCTCCGGGTTGGGGAGGAGATCTTGCCCCAAGTGGAGGAGTTCAAGTACCTCGGAGTCTTGTTCACGAGTGAGGGAAGAGTGGATCGTGAGATCAACAGGCGGATCGGTGCGGCGTCTTCAGTAATGCGGACGCTGTATCGATCCGTTGTGGTGAAGAAGGAGCTGAGCCGGAAGGCAAAGCTCTCAATTTACCGGTCGATCTACGCTCCCATCCTCACCTATGGTCATGAGCTTTGGGTTATGACCGAAAGGACAAGATCACGGGTACAAGCGGCCGAAATGAGTTTCCTCCGCCGGGTGGCGGGTCTCTCCCTTAGAGATAGGGTGAGAAGCTCTGCCATCCGGGAGGAGCTCAAAGTAAAGCCGCTGCTCCTCCACATCGAGAGGAGCCAGATGAGGTGGTTCGGGCATCTGGTCAGGATGCCACCCGAACGCCTCCCTAGGGAGGTGTTTAGGGCACGTCCGACCGGTAGGAGGCCGCGGGGAAGACCCAGGACACGTTGGGAAGACTATGTCTCCCGGCTGGCCTGGGAACGCCTCGGGGTCCCACAGGAAGAGCTGGACGAAGTGGCTGGGGAGAGGGAAGTCTGGGCTTCCCTGCTTAGGCTGCTGCCCCCGCGACCCGACCTCGGATAAGCGGAAGAAGATGGATGGATGGATATATATATATATATATGCATGCTTTGGAGCCCCTGAATCAAACAGTTTGACCCAAAAATCGGATCGGATCATGTGGTGCCCAAAGATTCACAGCCTTAATATATTTTATCTGTTATTGCAGACTGTAATCATGTTAAGACAATAGCAGAATATTAGCTTCCCCTCATTGAAAGACAAGCACTGGGATACAGCCTGTTACATTGTACAATAATAATAATTATAAAAACAGAGCAAAATGCTATAATAAGAAAAACTGTGTTAATACTAATTACGAATAACACAGATTTGATTTTAAAGTACATTTTGGAGTTTTTTTTAAAAATAAAAAATATATGCATCATTATATGATGACGTCATATTGACCACGCCCCCACCGCCACAAGGATATTGGCAAGCTGGGGGAAACCCTGCAGTGTCATATTTTTCATCCATACCAAACCTTGCTGGCAGTGTTCTGGTTCCATAGCATTTTACAATAGTAATACATCAATGATACAACATTATCAGAAATCATCATGCATATTTAAGGCAACAAACAAGCTAAAAACAAAGTAAAAGCCCCCCAAAAAAGTGCATTATATTATGATTTCTTTCAGATCAGATCAGAAATACTTTATTAATCCCCTAGGGGAAATTAAAATTTTCAGCACAATCCCATTCAAGATCAGACAAACATTACAGGGAGACAGAACAGGATCGCTGACGGGTCTGCCAACTTACGGCGCC
The DNA here is from genome assembly GCF_033978685.3 of Nerophis lumbriciformis. Lineage (NCBI taxonomy): Eukaryota > Metazoa > Chordata > Actinopteri > Syngnathiformes > Syngnathidae > Nerophis > Nerophis lumbriciformis. The sequence continues at coordinate 7,557,230 of NC_084576.2, forward strand.
CCTTACAAAAAAAGTGAGATACAGGTAAACAATGGAGGGGTGGATGGTTTGGGGGGTGAGAAAAAAAAAAATGGTTTAAGCCTGGGCCCCTGGAGAGGGGGTCCAGACTGAGGCCAAGGGAAAAAACAATTCATAGCCATAGCACACATCCCTCTTACATGTGTGTAAGAGGGAAACATCAAACATCAAAGAACACAAAGGACATTAAAGACATTAAAAAGAGCAGAGCTGATGCAACCAGCCACTTCTACATACAGCTACGAATAAAAAGTAAAAGAAACATATACACTGTGGTGGCCTCTGCGGTGTTCTACGCCATCGTCTGTTGGGGTGGAGGGAGCATGGCCAGAGACAGGAGCAGGCCCAACAAAGCAACCAAGAGAGCCGACTCCACTCTCGGCCGCCCACCAACTCACAGCCAGCGTCCCGTCCGCATGGATGAGCAAGGATGCGTCTAAGGAGACCGAGGTGTCCGATACCTGCTCATTCAGCCAAGACACTGTGAAGCCTGTCCGTCCCGGCGCTCAGCACCAGCTCCGCAGTCCTGTCTCTTCAACCGCATCTCCTCCAGTCTCTCCAAACGGAGAGACTACATGTAAAACCCTTCCTTGTGGTCTCCATAACATTGAATGGTGGTTCTTTGGTCAAAATGTTACATAAATTATGTTTTACAGACCATCTTCAAGCCGCTTTCTGGCCGTCTCTTCAGTATGCACAGTTTTGTGGGTGATCTTATTTACATGGCTCCACTTCGACATCGTCTTCTCCATGTCATTTTTGTTGTACCGACAGTGTTTTGCGCTTCCACAGCGAGTGTACTGACAGATATAAGTTAGAACTTTATGCTACTTTATATTAGAAATAGCAATAGTGGAGGATGAATGCCCCACAACAAGAACAAGCAGCTTATTGACTACGGCACGGACGCGCAAATTTTCAGGACTTACGCAGATGCCAAATACACATCAGCAGGTACCAAAGTTGGTTTTGCATAATATTTCGATACAAAACGCCAGGTAATGTTTCCTAATAGGTGCGATTTTGGGGTTGTTATGCACACACCATAATAATACCTGTATGTTGAAGCACAGTACGTCTGACTATGGTAGCCGTAGTAATGCTCCGCGTTTCATCAAGCGGTGCGGCTTTATAGCTTACCAAAGTCATACTAAAACATTTTGACAGATATTTGAGTGCCGTGTGTAATGTTCTGTATTCTCAATGGAACATCAAAGTTGTAGTGTTGCTTGCTTACGGATACACTTGCTCGCTCTGAACAAGTGTCAGTCAACCTGCAGTCCTCTCTTATGTGTTACTGCCATATACTGGTCACACTTACTATTACACCATGTAACAAATAAAATTGCTTCGTTATACTACATTAGGCGCACTGTCCATTTTTGAGAAAATGGAAGCATTTTATAGTCCAAAAAGGACTGTATATATTTGACATGCAAAATAAATAGTTTATTCAAACACGTGAGAACATGTTAGCATCTGTTTAAATGTTAATCCTACTTGTTCTTTTGTCCAAAATTCAAACACCATTCCTCTAATGAATACCTTTTCAAATGTGTACATGTTAAATTGTTTAATATAATGTCACTTTATCAGAGCATTTTTGTATAGTTTGGTCTTGTGTTGTGCCGATACCAATATTTTGGTACCGGTACCAATATGTATTTCCATACTTTTCAAAATAAAGGGGACCACAAAAAATGTCATTATTGGCTTTATTTTACCAGAAAATCTTATGATACATTAAACATATGTTTTTTATTGCAATCAGAGAACAATTTTGGCATTAAATATCATAGTGAACATACTAAAAGACCTGTATTTTAGTAGTAAGTAAACAAACGGGTTACAAAGGCTCCTAATTCGTCTATAAAACAAGCTAACTGTTAGCATGCTACCGTTAGCACACATGCTAACGTTTTAGGCCAGCTCTGTAGCTCATTTTGTACAGTTACACCTAAAACTCACGGATTCGGACACTCTGCACCATCTTAAATGTACGTATGGCGGCTTCCACCGACCCCTGGCCAGAGGTCCAGGGCACAGATAGCAGGCCCATCAAAATTTCTGCGGGAATTTTCTGGTTTATGTATATTGTTGTAGTTTTACATTTCTTTTTGTTTCACTAAATAAGCGTTTATTAGTGGCAACGTTTAAAAACAGTGCATTTATAATAAAAAATTCCCATCACATTCATGAAATTCATAGACGTGTGCAAAACTGCAACGTACAGTAAGTGCCCTTTAATAAAGGAGCTGGTCTGATCTCTCAGTGAGGTCGCTCACTGCAGTCAGCCAAATTTGGAAACTAATTTATTTACAATAAATAGATTATCGATTATTGATGTTTACTAATCAATTTTACAATCTTACATATATGAATTGTCATACCAATTCATACCAAAGACTATAAAAATGGGACCCATTTCCTCCCCGCTTGGCACTCAGCATCAAGGGTTGGAATTAGGGGTTAAATCACCAAAATGATTCCCGTGCGCAGCCAAAGCTGCTGCTCACTGCTCCCCTCACCTCCCAAGGGGATGGGTCAAATGCAGAAGACACATTTCACCACACCTAGTGCGTGTGTGACAATCATTGGTACTTTAACTTTATTGCGATGCATCTAAAAATCGATTATTTCCCCCGCCTCTAGTCAGAACCAATCAAAAGCAAGGTCTTTTGCAGGCTCCCAATTCTCAAGCACACAGTAGAGAGAAAAGTGTAGAGATTAGGTCCTTTTACACCGCATTAAGTTTTAAATAAAGTACCCTCTGTGTTTCCACCAAAAACTACTCGGGTAAATTGAGCTCTTCAGGAACTTTGCGGCGTTCCTGCCAGTGAGGTGGGACTTTTGGAAAATTCCTGGAATCTTATTGGGGGCGGGCTGTGCCGTCGCACGCTGATTGGTTGAACACAGTTGGGGGCGTTCCTAAAACTTGTTTTTCGAACACATCCATCCATCCATTTTCTACCGCTTATTCCCTTCGGGGTCGCGGGGGGCGCTGGAGCCTATCTCAGCTACAATCGGGCGGAAGGCGGGGTACACCCTGGACAAGTCGCCACCTCACACACAGCACCATTAAAGAATGCTAAACGGCTTGTTTATTTCTTATTTCTTGTGTATTTCTATCATGAAATACTTGACAACGGAGAGAAAAAAGAACAAAAGGAGCTTTCGAAATGCAGGAACTTTTGTGTGCTGAAGAACACTGATCAGTGGAACTATCTCGCAGTGTTTTCACTCAGTCACAGTCTTTAAACTACATGAGTTTATTGTTGTTTATTATTTTTACAAACTTAATTTCGTCACGCAAAGCTTTGAGAAGTAGACAGACTCTTTTAAACGTATTTACAGAGGAATATGAAGCCGGACTCAAAGCAACGACCTCAGCTGCTTACTAGACTTTGTTGGATAAATGTGAAATAAAGAAGGCAGTAAAGGTACGAAGGTTAATAACATTAGGTATAGGGATGTCCCGATCCGATATTTGGATCGGATCGGCCGCCGATATTTGCAAAAAAAATGCGTATCGGCAAGGCATGAAAAAATGCCGATCCAGATCCAGTTTAAAAAAAACTCCGGTCCGTGTTTTCCAAAGCACCGATTTAAATAATACATTCCACTTTTCTGCTGCTCCCTAATTTCCGTTCCGCATTTTACAGCACACCTTCAACACATCCACAGGTCTGTGGATTCGCACGCAGTTCCTTTTAGCTGCTGGCATTACACGACAGGCTCTTCTCACTCTTTCCTGTGTCTCCTTCTCACAGACAGACAAGCGCACCTTCTTACACACGTCACATACTGTCACGTCATACGTCACATACGTATACGTCCTCCCCGAGCAGAGAGGTAGCAGCATGGCTAACGTTAGCTGTGATGCTAGCGCAGCCGTGCGAGCAACCTTCCCTCTAAGGTGCGCGCCTGTGCAATTGCGCACTGCTCAAGCGTCCTCTGCGCACGACAAATCTATGCCACGCACAAAATCAAATAACAAAATAAGCACATAACAATTTTCGACACACGGACATTGTTCAAATATTGTAACGTCTGTCGAGACGCTTATCTCCATTCGGTGCCACACCCCCACCATCAAAATGCCGAGGCAAACATTTCTACATCAACACCGTATGAAAAAAAATTGTGATTTTTTTTAGTTGTGATTTCCTTCTCTGCATGAAAGTTTAAAAGTAGCATATATTAATGCAGTATGAAGAAGAATGTTTTAATGTAGACACTAGAGATGCGCGGTTTGCGGGCACAACCGCGGAGTCCGCGGATTATCCGCGGATCGGGCGGATGAAATTTAAAAAAATTAGATTTTATCCGCGGGTCGGGTCGGGTGGTTAAAAAAAAAATTAGATTTTAAATAGATTCAGGCGGGTGGCAGTTAAACCAATTCGGAAATATATATACATAGTTAAATGTTGTTACCCACATACGAAAAACGAGCAGGCACCTGCAGCATATGCCACAACAGAAGAAAAAAAAAAAAAGAGATGGACACTTTTACGGAGCGTAGAAGTGACGCCTCGCCGGGGTCCGGGACCGAGGCCCCTTCCCCCGAGAGGGCCCCACCGGGAGCCGTAGCTGAGGCGATCCGCGAGAAGGGCCCGACGCACGTCCAGGGTCACCACCGCGCCGACACCCCGCCTCGTCCGCCTTCGCCGCGGCCGGCGTCACGCGCAGCAGGTAAGCAGCTTACCTGCCCGCCACCCCCGTGGCCAGGGGCTCGTAACAGGGGTCACTCTGTGCGCTCCGCCCGCGCAGCTTACCTGCCCGCCACCCCTGTTGCCGGGGGCGCGTAACAGGGGTCACTCCGCGCGCAGTGCGCTCACGAAAGGGGTGGGGCTCACCCTGGTTGATATAGACAGCAGCTAGGACGGTGGCCATGGAAGTTGGAACCCGCTAAGGAGTGTGTAACAACCCACCTGCCGAATCAACTAGCCCTGAAAATGGATGGCGCTGGAGCGTCGGGCCCATACCCGGCCGTCGCCGGCAGCGAGACGCGCTTGGAGGTGCGCTCAGCGCGGCTCCCATATGATTGCGCACTGGTGTGCGTCTGGGTCGTGACAGCGTGGCACGCGAATGTCTGTGCTGCATTGGATCAGTCTCCTTTCTTTAACAGGCAAAAGCTTTATAACCTCACTAATGCCTTGCATCGTCTATATTAGATATATAACAACGGGCGGATGCGGTTCTGATCAAATGTTAGATCGGGTGGATTGCGGATGGTTGACGACTTTCTGATGCGGTTGCGGATGAAATAATTGCCTATCCACGCATCTCTAGTAGACACATAGAATCATCATACTGCTGTGATTATATGCATCAAGTGTTCATTCAAGGCTAAGGCAAAATATCGAGATATATCGTGTATCGCAATATGGCCTTAAAATATCGCAATATTAAAAAAAGGCCATATCGCCCAGCTCTAGTTCAATGATGCCATTTCTGTTTGTCATGTATAATTTTGTCTATTTTGTGTTTATCCTTGAATAAACAGGTCAGTTTCTTGTTACCAACCATTGTGTATTATTCAAACTCCCCTAATTCAGCTGGCTAGTTGTTATCAAGAGTACTAAAACCCTTTTCAACATGATTCTGACAACTAAGTAGGCTAAATAACTTTAAACTTTAATACATGCTCATATAGGCCAGTATCGGTCAGTATCGGTATCGAATCGGAAGTGCAAAAACAACATCGGTATCGGATCGGAAGTGCAAAAACCTGGATCGGGACATCCCTAATTAGGTATTAACTATTCACTTCATAACATGTAGTAAAAGTAGTTAGTGACACTCCATTTGTGTAGTTATTAGCCTCAACCTGAGTGAACCAAATGCTAATGCTAGCAAGCTAACGCTAAAGTGTGTTTGTGTTGTCGGCGTGAGATAAACACTGACATGTATTATTTATATATTGTTATTTACAGATAATCACTGACATTTATTATTTATATGTTATTTACAGATAAACATCACATTTTTATTTATTAGTGCGGTAAATAACCGCAAGAGGCAGTTTTTTTCCTCCTCCACCGTGACCAACATATGAGTGATAGCCATGTTCGCAAACCAGAATTGTTGAGCCTTGCGTTTGTTCGTTTCTCGCTTCAAACAGTAAGAAAGACTCCTTACTGTGTGCATCGCTCTCAGCACCTGAGTGCGTTTATTCAACAGTAGAATCAACTGAACTGAGTGACCACTCTTTCAGTCATTCACAATCTTTGGTCTAAGCGGAGACGAGAGAGGGGCGCCAGCTACACACTCTCACAGTACAGAGGGCTTTGCGGCGCGCCAGTGAGAAATGCTGGAAAGTAACACAAATTAGGAGGAAAAAAACATGATTACAAAGCCGTTGTGGGAATAGTTCAGTTTCAAAATCGGATGAGCAAATTGAGCCCATCAACACGGACGATTGAGCGAAAATGCCGTGATCACGGGATGGCAACAAACAAAAAGACATCCTCTGACCTTGTTATTTCAACTGGGAAAAAAAGCACTTTAAGATGTTCAATATCTATTTAGGGTAAATTTCTGCTTACAGAAATTAGTCAATTTTATTTTTAGTTTGTTTATTTATTTATGAGAAAGTTATTTACCTTCCAATTACAGTACAATGGTAAACAAGTCAACAGTAATGACAAATAAAAGATTCCATCTTTTAAATGGTTACTTGCATTATTATATGTTATGATTACATTATAAACACTTTATAGTTTTTATCGGTTATTTCTTCAGTTTAAGAATATGGCGTGGACAAAAGCTCTGAGTCTGTCTGCATAAAGCCAAATATTTTTGAAAGTAAATGATTGCATATTGTTTTAATGTGTGACACCTTGAGACAATAATCCATACACTTGGGTAAAACAGAATCCATCCTGTTTGGGTCCCACATAAACCTTAAGAAAGTCAAAGACTTCACTATAAAAGTGGGTGACATTGTTGTCACCAGGAAAGATGAGGTCACCTACCTAGGTTCCATTCTAGAGGCTAATCTTTCCTGTGATAAAATGACAACCAAGGTAATCAAAAAAGTCAACAGTCGAACGAGACTTCTCTACAGAATTTCCTCTCTGGTCAACAAAAGCACCATTAAGATTCTGGCGGGAACTCTCGTTCAACCCTTTTTCGATTACGCATGCACCTCCTGGTACCGTAGCACCTCCAAAACCCTCAAATCTAGACTCCAAACATCCCAGCACAAGCTAGTCGGATTACTTCTAGACCTCCACCCCAGATCACACCTCACTCCTACCCACTTCTCCAAAGTGGGCTGGCTCAGGGTGGAGGACAGAGTAAAACAACTTGCACTGAGCCTAGTCTATAAAATCCGCTACACCTCCCTGATACCGAAGTACATGTCAAACTACTTCCTTAACGTAAATGACCGCCATAACCACAACACCAGGGGGAGCTCTACTAACCACGTTAAACCCAGATTCCGATCTAACAAAGGTCTTAACTCATTCTCTTTCTATGCCACATCAATGTGGAATGCGCTCCCAACAGGTATAAAAGAAAGGGCATCTTTATCCTCCTTCAAATCCGCACTAAAAGTACACCTCCAGGCAACTTCAACCCTAAACTAACACCCTCTCCGGATTGTTGTTAATAATCTAATGTAAACAATCAAATGCAGATATTTTTCTTATACCTTCTGATCTCTCTCTCTCTCTCTATGTCCACTACTTGCTGTACATATCCTACCAAGTCAGACCTACACTGTTTCAATATCCATTTCTCTGTTCTCAATTGTTGATGACTGATAATAACAACCAAACCTAACCGCCCCCCCCCCCCCCCTCCACACCCCGAATTGTAATAAATGTAAATAATTCAATGTATACACCCTGATGATGATCTTGTGTGATGACTGTATTATGATGATAGTATATATGATAGTATATATCTGTATCATGAATCAATTTAAGTGGACCCCAACTTAAACAAGTTGAAAAACGTATTCGGGTGTTACCATTTAGTGGTCAATTGTACGGAATATGTACTTCACTGTGCAACCTACTAATAAAAGTCTCAATCAATATGTTGATTGGTAGTCTAGAAGTAACATGTCTTCCTTCACTCATTATTTTCCCTATTTTATGCATTTTTATGTATAAAATATCAAAATCGCAAATTGAATTGCAATCTTGGAGAGAAAATTCGCCATTATAATCATGCAGCCCTAGATGCTACAGTGCCATGGAAGTCTTGGCACTTTTTGTTAGTTTTTTTAAACTCCCATGCTTCAGTCACTTCAACAAAGTGTTGGACATTGTATCATTCTAACTTTTGATGGTAATATGTTACTTGTACTGTCAATGTCGATGAATGTTGTCATTCATCCAGGTCATGGGTGTCAAACTCTGGCCCGCCGTGTAATTTCACTTGGCCCTTGAGGCGATATCGAATTAACACTAGAGCTGGCCAGCCGATTATATTCAGCGGCGGTGCCGCGGTATCACCGCATTCACCGCTAATTCTCATACTTGCCAACCCTCCCGGGAGAGTACCAGATTTCAGCGCCCGTCCCGGAAATCGTCACATCCGCTTTTCATCTAGTCCAACGTGTGCTGGCCCAGTCACATAATATGTGCCGCTTCTGCACGCACACTAAAATGAATGATCAACAGCGATACAATTTACACTGAGGGTTGCCGTATGAACAACTTTAAGTTTTGTTAGAAATATACGCCACACTGTGAACCCACACCAAACAAGAATGACAAACACATTTCGGGAGAACATCCGCACCGTAACACAACATAAACACAACAGAACAAATACTCAGAACCCTTTGCAGCACTAACTCTTCCGGGAGCTACAAGGTGGGGGGGGGGGGGAACGGGGGTGTATATTGTAGCGTCGTCACGTCCGCTGTTTTAACAGTGCCTTAAAGACACTGTCTTTAAGGCACGCCCCCAAGACTGTAGTCCGGGTGGGCTACGAGATATAATGACTGATGAACACCTTCGTTCGATAATGAAGGTTGCCTCAGCTCAAAGCCTGAGCCCCGACATTAATGAACTAGCATCCAAGAAAAGCTGGCAAGTATCTGGCTTGGGCACATCAGATTAGATCAGTGTTGCAAACTGAGCAGTTAAAAGTCCTCATTGGTTGGTTTATTCATTGTTATTTTATTTTCAAATTTATTAGCCTGTGGAAAAAGTTAATGTTGATATTTACCTCAGAAGGCTGCAAATAGAAAAGAGGCATTCAATTTTTATTTAAATTGTATTTGATATGCCTTTGATATTTTTGAATTATTATTATGTTCTCCCCGTGACTGCGTGGGTTCCCTCCGGGTACTCCGGCTTCCTCCCACCTCCAAAGACATGCACCTGGGGATAGGTTGATTGGCAACACTAAATTGGCCCTAGTGTGTGAATGTGAGTGTGAATGTTGTCTGTCTATCTGTGTTGGCCCTGCGATGAGGTGGCGACTTGTCCAGGGTGTACCCCGCCTTCCGCCCGATTGTAGCTGAGATATGCTCCAGCACCCCCGCGACCCCGAAGGGAATAAGCGGTAGAAAATGGATGGATTATTATTATTTGAAACTTGATTTTGCATGTCACTATAAAGTTATATAAGCCTTGCTTGTTCAATATTCAATGCAAAACTTGTTTGGGTCCCTATTAAAAGGTTAATTTGTTCAACCTTGGCCCGCGGCTTTGTTCAGTTTTAAATTTTGGCCCACTCTGTATTTGAGTTTGACACCCCTGATCCAGGTCATCGTAATCTCAGGGCATTCAATCGATTGCAGATGGACTGTTTGGTTTGTCTTAGAAATACGTTGAGCCTCTCATGTGAGTAGGCTTCATCAGTTCATGTTCATAGACTTAGATTGGTCTAAGTCCATAAACATGAACTAGCCTGATCTGACCAATCTAAGTGTAAGACTCGAAAATCCTCGAAAAAATTGTCGCACAGCAGCTAAATGAACACTTAATGTCTAACAATCTCTGTGAACCTTTTCAATCCGGTTTCAAGGCAAATCACTCTACGGAGACAGCCCTCGCAAAAATGACTAATGATCTACTGCTAACGATGGATTCTGATGCGTCATCTATGTTGCTGCTTCTTGATCTTAGCGCTGCTTTCGATACCGTCGATCATAACATTTTATTAGAGCGTATCAAAACACGTATTGGTATGTCAGACTTAGCCTTGTCGTGGTTTAACTCTTATCTTACTGACAGGATGCAGTGCGTCTCCCATAACAATGTGACCTCGGACTATGTTAAGGTAACGTGCGGAGTCCCCCAAGGTTCGGTTCTTGGCCCTGCACTCTTTAGTATTTACATGCTGCCGCTAGGCGACATCATACGCAAATACGGTGTTAGCTTTCATTGCTATGCTGATGACACCCAACTCTACATGCCCCTAAAGCTGACCAACACGCCGGATTGTAGTCAGCTGGAGGCGTGTCTTAATGAAATTAAACAATGGATGTCCGCTAACTTCTTGCAACTCAACACTAAGAAAACGGAAATGCTGATTATTGGTCCTGCTAAACACCGACATTTATTTGATAATGCCACCTTAACATTTGACAACCAAACAATTACACAAAGCGACTCAGTAAAGAATCTGGGTATTATCTTCGACCCAACTCTCTCCTTTGAGTCACACATTAAGAGTGTTACTAAAACGGCCTTCTTTCATCTCCGTAATATCGCTAAAATTCGTTCCATTTTGTCCACTAGCGACGCTGAGATCATTATTCATGCGTTCGTTACGTCTCGTCTCGATTACTGTAACGTATTATTTTCGGGTCTCCCTATGTCTAGCATTAAAAGATTACAGTTGGTACAAAATGCGGCTGCTAGACTTTTGACAAGAACAAGAAAGTTTGATCATATTACGCCTATACTGGCTCACCTGCACTGGCTTCCTGTGCACTTAAGATGCGACTTTAAGGTTTTACTACTTACGTATAAAATACTACACGGTCTAGCTCCAGCCTATCTTGCCGATTGTATTGTACCATATGTCCCGGCAAGAAATCTGCGTTCAAAGAACTCCGGCTTATTAGTGATTCCCAGAGCCCAAAAAAAGTCTGCGGGCTGTAGAGCGTTTTCTATTCGGGCTCCAGCACTATGGAATGCCCTCCCGGTAACAGTTAGAGATGCTACCTCAGTAGAAACATTTAAGTCCCATCTCAAAACTCATTTGTATACTCTAGCCTTTGAATAGCCCCCCTTTTTTAGACCGGTTGATCTGCCGTTTCTTTTCTTTTCTCCTCTGCTCCCCCCTATCCCTTGTGGAAGGGGAGACACACAGATCCGGTGGCCATGGATGGGGTGCTGGCTGTCCGGGGTCGGGACCCGGGGTGGACCGCTCGCCTGTATATCGGTTGGGAACATCTCTGCGCTGCTGACCCGTCTCCGCTCGGGATGGTTTCCTGCTGACCCCACTGTGGACTGTACTCTTACTGTTATACTGGATCCACTATGGACTGGACTCTCACAATATTATGTTAGACCCACTCGACATCCATTGCATTCGGTCTCCCTAGAGGGGGGGGGGGGGGTTACCCACATATGCGGTCCTCTCCAAGGTTTCTCATAGTCATTCACATCGACGTCCCACTGGGGTGAGTTTTTCCTTGCCCTTATGTGGGCTATACCGAGGATGTCGTTGTGGCTTGTGCAGCCCTTTGAGACACTTGTGATTTAGGGCTATATAAATAAACATTGATTGATTGATTGATTGACTAGATCTGACCAATCTAAGTCTAAGACTAGATCTGACCAATCTAAGTCTAAGACTAGATCTAACCAATCTAAGTCTAAGACTAGATCTGACCAATCTAAGTCTAAGACTAGATCTGACCAATCTAAGTCTAAGACAAGATCTGACCAATCTAAGTCTAAGACAAGATCTGACCAATCGAAGTCTATGAGCACGAACCGATGAAGCCTACTGAGGTATTGGCACCAGCCGCTAGCCTAGATCAAACCAATATCGGCGCCAAATATCGGTTTTCGGCCTCATTCACTACTAATATTCTGTACTAGCCCTGGGGAAAAAAATATCGGTCGCTCTCTAATTATAAGGCATCAAGATAAAACGTCTACAGTATATTACAGTTTGTTTTGGTTTCTTCTCGATCTTCCCTTCACCACAACATTTTAAAGTCCTGCGAGGCGTCCTGGAATTCTTTGGAATGCTTCTTGTGCTCAGCTTGTGGTTTGATATATTCAAATTCTTTTTCTCTTTGGTAAGTCTGTATACGTTCATCTTGAGCAATAACAGAACCTGTATGACCACATAGACGCGCATACAACTCTACAAATTAAAGCTGCACGTGTCTGATAAAATGGGTAGGTTGTATTTATAGTTGTGTGTATAATACAACGTTGTATTTATAATGTGGATCCAAGGAGGGTGAGCGTAAACAAATATGATCAGGTCCAGAAGGTAAGACAACAGCAGCGTCAATAAGCTAACAGGCTAGATTAGCATGCTAGCTACGCTAAAAACTTTACAGTGTAGCTTTGCTGTTGCCACTTAAACTACAAAGTATCAAAAACTTCATGCGAATAAATAAATGTGGCATTAAGAGTCTTAGGGACGTCGTGTTAGCAGTTAGCTTCCAATTCAAAACAGACAAAAGCTGAAAGAGCGAAGCGAGCTATTCACGAAGCTTTTTGCGCCGACCGGTCGGTTGAAGACAAGCGGGCCTACGCTAGAGACGTGTCAGGCTGTCACCGCGCCCACGCACACCTACCTCTCCCGTAGAACTTCTTGCCGCTAGTCACGTCAAAAACCTTCATGTTGACGGCCATGAGGATGCGAGGGTTCTGAAACCCGTCGTAGTCCCGCAGCTGGTCCAACGTGAAATCCCGTCTCCTCATCTTGGGAAGCGCCGAGGCCTCGTCGCCCTGGGCCGCGTCCGAGCCGAGCCGCCTGGCCCAGCGGCGGTAAACCGCCACGCACACCGCCAGCACGCCGATTATGACAGCGATATTCAGCAACATTCCGCCCAGGCCAAGCCCGCCTGACTCATCTGCCGACTCCTGGCCGCCGCTGGTGTTGAGTGGAGCGCTCCAACTGTCTCCATCGTCCGCCATACTGCACGGTTAGCGTCTACCCGCCCCTGGTCCGATGCTGCCTTCAAGGCTATGGGAAAATAGCAAGACAGCCACGAGAGCGTGACATACGTATATTCTCTGAATGTGTAAAATATCATGTTCGATTTTAAACGGAGGCACTACAACTGAATTATTTATGCATACATATCTCGCCGAATCAAATACCTCTTCCTGACTTGGAATCGCAGTTTTATAACCTACTACAAAAAGCAATGTCACGACGCAATTAGTACAACACTTGGACATCAAAACTATGACACATTGTTGTATTAGTATATTTCTAAGTAAAATTAACAATTAAATTGTTTGTTCGTGTCTTTCGGGATTTAGTACTCGGAATTACGGAGTACATCAAGGCATCATCACACCCGCCTATTTCTGTTACGGTTTGATTAAGTTTGTCCTCATTTGTCATCCGTACTGTAAAATCTCTTTAACAAACACACGCTAAATATAGTAATCGACATGAGTTTCTCGTTTTGTCTCGTTCAGAGTTAATGAAGTAAAATCAACATATGCTAATGCTGTGTCGTTAAAACTATTTGCATTAGGCACAAGAACCCGCTGTTCAAGATTGACGAGTCATCACATTTACATCCGTACTGTAAAATCTCTTTAACAAACACACGCTTAATATAGTAATCGACATGAGTTTCTCGTTTTGTCTCGTTCAGAGTTAATGAAGTAAAATTAACATATGCTAATGCTGTGTCGTTTAAACTATTTGCATTAGGCACAAGAACCCGCTGTTCAAGATTGACGAGTCATCACATTTACATTTATACAATCGATTTTATTTCTTTTTTTGTTGCATTTTTACAGTACATTTCAAAGTATTAACATGCACAACTTCATCCTAAAACACACTCAAAACCACACTACCGATAAATCACGATCTTAAAACCAAAAGAATAATTGTATAGCAAACGATTTTTAATAGTATTATTTACATTTTTTCATTCAACTCTAAAGCCTCAATTTATGTCTATTGAGCAACAAAGGAAACTTTATCAATTAAAGTGCTCTAAAAGCACCAAGCCTCAAGCATAATAAAACGTAAACTTTGAGAAAATAAAGGATAATAGACTGTAGTTCTGTTTTATTTTGCAAGCTCAAACCCATCATTCCTGCAGAAATTAAAAAAGTCCTTAGAGACTAAGACGTCATTAATCAAATCAATGGAGAAATAAAAATGAAAAAATAAATTATGTCACATTGGACTTTAAAGCATCTTGGATAAATGTGTTAAAATGTAAATTAAAAACTTGAAAATGTGGGCGCTGCTTCAAACTGTCAACTTGATTGTCTCAATTAAAAGTGATGGAAATTTTAAAGACGTCTTGACCCTAATTTCAAAGCCAGGAAGACGCGTATAAGGCACAGGACAGTGGCCATCTTGTCACTCAATCCGAGTCGCTTGCAGATTGGTAAAGAGTTTGGCCTGTGAGGGTGAAAATGCAAGGAATGCATTTTGATGTAAACGTTAAAACAAGCTGGCTGCTTTAAGTGAAATGCTGCTCAGAACATGTCAGGTCAACACGGGCCGTCTTGTGAACCACTAGGCGGCGCTGCTGCTGCCCTCGCACTCATCACGTGTTCAATGCAAACCCCTCAGAAGGGAGCAGGCTTCATTCGGTCGCTGAGCCGATTTCTTTCTTCGCCCCTTTAGGCTCGACTTTCTTGACCTGGGCGGGCACTGCAGCGGCTATCTGGGCTCCTCCTTCTTTGGCCAAGTTCTGCTGTGGCGCCTTGGTGGAGGCCTGAGCAGGCTTTGAGGTAGTGTTGGAAGGATGGCGCCGACGCCTCCCCTCGTCCCCGGCCGAGGACGAAGTGCGTCTCCTTCGACCTCCTTCATCTCCCATAGGGGGCTGCAACAGACACAGGGGTCAAAGGTTGGGTCACACCATACTGATCATCTTTAGAAGATTAAGTTGAGACCAAGGGTGTCCAAAATACGGCCCGTAGGCCAAATGCAGCCGCCAGCATCTTCAATTTAGCCCGCGAGACGTCATGAGTTCAACTAAGCATTCCACCGGAGTACTTTTAAATTAATTTTCAATACCCGCAGTCTCTGAATGCTACATATTTTCTGCCATCCTGTGGTCAATGTGATTGATTCAGAACAATGACCCTTGAATATACTTTAAATATATATATATATACTGTATATATATGCATGCATGTATATATCCTACATATATTTATTTATATATGTTTATACGTATATGTAAGATATATATATATATGCATATAAATATATATACACATATATATATATCTTACATATACGTATAAACATATATAAATAAATATATGTAGGATATATATATGCATGCATATATATATATATATATATATATGAGGGCTGCAACAACTAATCGATTAAATCGATTAAAATCGATTATAAAAATAGTTGGCGATTAATTTAGTCATCGATTCGTTGGATCAATGCTATGCGCATGCGCTGAGGCAATGTTTTTTTATTTTTTTATTTTTTTAAACCTTTATTTATAAACTGCAACATTTACAAACAGTTGAGAAACAATAATCAAAATAATAGGGGTGTAACGATACGTGTATTTGTATCGAACCTTTCGGTACAGGGGTTTCCTTTTTTTGTTCGGAGGTGTACCGAACGAGTTTCCACACGGACATATTAAGTAGCGTACTGCACGTTGTGTAAACAATACTCAAAATGAGGCATTTAAGAAACACCGCCCTGACAGCCCCGCAAAAGACGACATGTCCATGCTAGCAGCTAACGGGCTAGGTCCTGACCATACGTCCTCTTTTCACCAGACATGTCGTCTTTTGCGGGGCTGTCGGGCGGTGTTTCTTAAATGCCTCAAATGTCCGGCATTTTGAGTTAGGGTTGCGTGTATTTTCAATATACGTTCAGGGTTAAGAAGGTTAAAAACACAACAAATTGTGCACGCAGCACTATTAGTAAGGGAGGGGGAGAGACAGAGAGAGCGAGAGAGTTGTAATAAACGCGCATGCGTCGCCAGGCTCTGCTTTTTATCCATAGATTTATCACATTTAATTTTTTATTATCTACAGCAGGGGTGTCAAAAGTGTGCATTTTTGTAACATTTTCCTTGTTTTATTTGGCAAGTTGAAAGAACATGGCGCCAGTATGCTGTTTTTTTTTCAATAAAAAAGGAAGATAGGATAGAAATGTAGTCTGTCTCTTTTATCCGATTATTAATCGAAGTAATAATCGACAGATTAATCGATTATAAAATTAATCGTTAGTTGCAGCCCTAATATATATTGCAGCCCTAATATGTATATATATATATATATATATATATATATATATATATATATATATATATATATGTGCATATATCTATATATGTACATACACATATATATATATATATACACATACATACATACATATATATATATATATATATGTATATATGCATGGGACTGCATGGCGCAGTTAGGAGAGTGGCCGTGCCAGCAACCTGAGGGTTCCTGGTTCCTTCTACCATCCTAGTCACGTCCGTTGTGACCTTGAGCAAGACACTTCACCCTTGCTCCTGATGGGTCCTGGTTAGCGCCTTGCATGGCAGCTCCCACCATCAGTGTGTGTGAATGGGTGAATGTGGAAATAGTGTCCAAGCGCTTTGAGTTCCTTAAAAAAAGGTACAAAAGCGCTATACAAGTATAACTCATTTACCATATGCATATATATATATATCTCCTCTCTGAGCTGCCACCTTAACGTGGTAGAGGAGTTTGCGTGTCCCAATGATCCTAGGAGCTATGTTGTCCGGGGGCTTTATGCCCCCTGGTAGGGTCTCCCAAGACAAACTGGTCCTAGGTGAGGGATCAGACAAAGAGCAGCTCGAAGACCTCCATGAAAAATAAAAACCAAGGACCCAGATTTCCCTCGCCCGGACGCGGGTCACCGGGGCCCCCCTCTGGAGCCAGGCCCGGAGGTGGGGCACGATGGCGAGCGCCTGGTGGCCGGGCCTGTCCCCATGGGGCCCGGCCGGGCACAGCCCGAAGAGGCAACGTGGGTCCCCCCTCCAATGGGCTCACCACCCATAGCAGGGGTCATAGAGGTCGGGTGTGATGTGAGCTGGGCGGCAGCCGAAATCAGGGCACTTGGCGGTCCGATCCTCGGCTACAGAAGCTAGCTCTTGGGACGTGGAACGTCACCTCGCTGGGGGGGAAGGAGCCTGAGCTAGTGCGCGAGGTGGAGAAGTTCCGGCTAGATATAGTCGGACTCACTTCGACGCACAGCAAGGGCTCTGGAACCAGTTCTCTCGAGAGGGGCTGGACTCTCTTCCACTCTGGCGTTGCCGGCAGTGAGAGGCGACGGGCTGGGGTGGCAATTCTTGTTTCCCCCCGGCTCAGAGCCTGTACGTTGGAGTTCAACCCGGTGGACGATAGGGTAGCTTCCCTCCTCCTTCGGGTGGGGGTACGGGTCCTGACTGTGGTTTGCGCTTATGCGCCAAACCGCAGCTCAGAGTACCCACCCTTTTTGGATTCACTCGAGGGAGTACTTGAGAGTGCTCCCCCGGGTGATTCCCTCGTTCTACTGGGGGACTTCAATGCTCATGTTGGCAACGACAGTGAAACCTGGAGAGGCGTGATTGGGAAGAATGGCTGCTCGGATCTGAACCCGAGCGGTGTTTTGTTATTGAACTTTTGTGCCCGTCACAGATTGTCCATAACGAACACCATGTTCAAACATAAGGGTGTCCATATGTGCACTTGGCACCAGGACACCCTAGGCCGCAGTTCCATGATCGACTTTGTAGTTGTGTCATCGGATTTGCGGCCTCATGTTTTGGACACTCGGGTGAAGAGAGGGGCGGAGCTTTCTACCGATCACCACCTGGTGGTGAGTTGGCTGCGATGGTGGGGGAGAATGCCGGACAGACCTGGCAAGCCCAAACGCATTGTGAGGGTTTGCTGGGAACGTCTGGCAGAGTCTCCTGTCAGAGAGAGTTTCAATTCCCACCTCCGGAAGAACTTTGAACATGTCACGAGGGAGGTGCTGGACATTGAGTCCGAATGGACCATGTTCCGCGCCTCTATTGTCGAGGCGGCTGATTGGAGCTGTGGCCGCAAGGTAGTTGGTGCTTGTCGTGGCAGTAATCCTAGAACCCGTTGGTGGTCACCGGCGGTGAGGGATGCCGTCAAGCTGAAGAAGGAGTCCTATCGGGTTCTTTTGGCTCATAGGACTCCTGAGGCAGCGGACAGGTACCGACAGGCCAAGCGGTGTGCGGCTTCAGCGGTCGCAGAGGCAAAAACTCGGACATGGGAGGAGTTCGGGGAAGCCATGGAAAACGACTTCCGGACGGCTTCGAAGCAATTCTGGACCACCATCCGCTGCCTCAGGAAGGGGAAGAAGTGCACTATCAACACCGTGTATGGCGAGGATGGTGTTCTGCTGTCCTCGACTGCGGATGTTGTGGATCGGTGGAGGGAATACTTCGAAGACCTCCTCAATCCCACCAACACGTCTTCCTATGAGGAAGCAGTGCCTGGGGAGTCTGTGGTGGGCTCTCCTATTTCTGGGGCTGAGGTTGCTGAGGTAGTTAAAAAGCTCCTCGGTGGCAAGGCCCCAGGGGTGGATGAGATCCGCCCGGAGTTCCTTAAGGCTCTGGATGCTGTGGGGCTGTCTTGGTTGACAAGACTCTGCAGCATCGCGTGGACATCGGGGGAGGTACCTCTGGATTGGCAGACCGGGGTGGTGGTTCCTCTCTTTAAGAAGGGGAACCAGAGGGTGTGCTCTAACTATCGTGGGATCACACTCCTCAGCCTTCCCGGTAAGGTCTATTCAGGTGTACTGGAGAGAAGGCTACGCCGGATAGTCGAACCTCGGATTCAGGAGGAACAGTGTGGTTTTCGTCCTGGTCGTGGAACTGTGGACCAGCTCTATACTCTCGGCAGGGTCCTTGAGGGTGCATGGGAGTTTGCCCAACCAGTCTACATGTGTTTTGTGGACTTGGAGAAGGCATTCGACCGTGTCCCTCGGGAAATCCTGGGGGAGTGCTCAGAGAGTATGGGGTATCGGACTGTCTGATTGTGGCAGTCCGCTCCCTGTATGCTCAGTGCCAGAGCTTGGTCCGCATTGCTGGCAGTAAGTCGGACACGTTTCCAGTGAGGGTTGGACTGCGCCAAGGCTGCCCTTTGTCACCGATTCTGTTCATAACTTTTATGGACAGAATTTCTAGGCGCAGTCAAGGCGTTGAGGGGATCTGGTTTGGTGGCTGCAGGATTAGGTCTCTGCTTTTTGCAGATGATGTGGTCCTGATGGCTTCATCTGGCCAGGATCTTCAGCTCTCACTGGATCGGTTCGCAGCCGAGTGTGAAGCGACTGGGATGAGAATCAGCACCTCCAAGTCCGACTCTATGGTTCTCGCCCGGAAAAGGGTGGAGTGCCATCTCCGGGTTGGGACGGAGATCTTGCCCCAAGTGGAGGAGTTCAAGTACCTCGGAGTCTTGTTCACGAGTGAGGGAAGAGTGGATCGTGAGATCGACAGGCGGATCGGTGCGGCGTCTTCAGTAATGCGGACGCTGTATCGGTCCGATGTGGTGAAGAAGGAGCTGAGCTGGAAGGCAAAGCTCTCAATTTACCGGTCGATCTACGTTCCCATCCTCACCTATGGTCATGAGCTTTGGGTTATGACCGAAAGGACAAGATCACGGGTACAAGCGGCCGAAATGAGTTTCCTCCGCCGGGTGGCGGGGCTCTCCCTTAGAGATAGGGTGAGAAGCTCTGCCATCCGGGGGGAGCTCAAAGTAAAGCCACTGCTCCTCCACATCGAGAGAAGCCAGATGAGGTGGTTCGGGCATCTGGTCAGGATGCCACCCGAACGCCTCCCTAAGGAGGTGTTTAGGGCACGTCCGACCGGTAGGAGGCCGCGGGGAAGACCCAGGACACGTTGGGAAGACTATGTCTCCCGGCTGGCCTGGGAACGCCTCGGGGTCCCACAGGAAGAGCTGGACGAAGTGGCTGGGGAGAGGGAAGTCTGGGCTTCCCTGCTTAGGCTGCTTCCCCCGCGACCCGACCTCGGATAAGCGGAAGAAGATGGATGGATGGATATATATATATATATATACATATATATGCATATGTATATATATATATATATATATATATATATATATATATATATATATATATATATGCATATACAAACCCCGTTTCCATATGAGTTGGGAAATTGTATTGGATGTAAATATAAACGGAATACAATGATTTGCAAATCCTTTTCAACCCATATTCAATTGAATGCACTACAAAGACAAGATATTTGATGTTCAAACTCATAAACTTTTTTTTTTTTTTTGCAAATAATAATTCACTTAGAATTTCATGACTGCAACACGTGCCAAAGTAGTTGGGAAAGGGCATGTTCACCACTGTGTTACATGGCCTTTCCTTTTAACAACACTCAATAAACGATTGGGAACTGAGGAAACTAATTGTTGAAGCTTTGAAAGTGGAATTCTTTCCCATTCTTGTTTTATGTAGAGCTTCAGTCTTTCAACATTCCGGGGTCTCCGCTGTCATATTTTACGCTTCATAATGCGCCACACATTTTTGATGGGAGACAGGTCTGGACTGCAGGCGAGCAAGGAAAGTACCCGCACTCTTTTTTTTAACGAAGCCACGCTGTTGTAACACGTGCTGAATGTGGCTTGGCATTGTCTTGCTGAAATAAGCAGGGGCGTCCATGAAAAAGACGGCGCTTAGATTGCAGCATATGTTGTTCAAAAACCTGTATGTAACTTTCAGCATTAATGGTGCCTTCACAGATGTAAGTTACCCATGCCTTGGGCAGTAATGCGCCCCCATACCATCACAGATGCTGGATTTTGAACTTTGCGTCGATAACAATCTGGATGGTTTGCTTCCCCTTTGGTCCGGATGACACGATGTTGAATATTTCCAAAAACAATTTGAAATGTGGACTCGTCAGACCACAGATCACTTTTCCACTTTGCATGAGTCCATCTTAGATGATCTCGGGCCCAGAGAAGCCGGCGGCGTTTCTGGATGTTGTTGATAAATGGCTTTCGCTTTGCATAGTAGAGCTTTAACTTGCGCTTACAGATGTAGCGACCAACTGTATTTAGTGACAGTGGTTTTCTGAAGTGTTCCTGAGCCCATGTGGTGATATCCTTTAGAGATTGATGTCGGTTTTTGATACAGTGCCGTCTGAGGGATCGAAGGTCACGGTCATTCAATGTTGGTTTCCGGCCATGCCGCTTACGTGGAGTTATTTCTCCAGATTCTCTGAACCTTTTTATGATATTATGGACCGTAGATGTTGAAGTCCCTAAATTTCTTGCAATTGCACTTTGAGAAATGTTGTTCTTTAACTGTTTGACTATTTGCTCACGCAGTTGTGGACAAAGGGGTGTACCTCGCCCCATCCTTTCTTGTGAAAGACTGAGCATTTTTTGGGAAGCTGTTTTTATACCCAATCATGGCACCCACCTGTTCCCAATTAGCCTGCACACCTGTGGGATGTTGCAAATAAGTGTTTGATGAGCATTCCTCAACTTTATCAGTATTTATTGCCACCTTTCCCAACTTCTTTGTCGCGTGTTGCTGGCATCAAATTCTAAAGTTAATGATTATTTGCAAAAAAAAATGTTTATCAGTTTGAACATCAAATATGTTGTCTTTGTAGCATATTCAACTGAATATGGGTTGAAAATAATTTGCAAATCATTGTATTCCGTTTATATTTACATCTAACACAATTTCCCAACTCAAATGGAAACGGGGTTTGTATATATATATATATATATATATATATATATATATATATATATATATATATATATACATACACACATATATATATACAAACCCCGTTTCCATATGAGTTGGGAAATTGTGTTAGATGTAAATATAAACGGAATACAATGATTTGCCCATCCTTTTCAACCCATATTCAGTTGAATGCACTACAAAGACAAGATATTTGATGTTCAAACTCATAAACTTTTTTTTTTTTGCAAATAATCATCAACTTAGAATTTCATGGCTGCAACACGTGCCAAAGTAGTTGGGAAAGGGCATGTTCACCACTGTGTTACAGGGCCTTTCCTTTTAATAACACTCAGTAAACGTTTGGGAACTGAGGAGACACATTTTTTAAGCTTTTCAGGTGGAATTCTTTCCCATTCTTGCTTGATGTACAGCTTAAGTTGTTCAACAGTCCGGGGGTCTCCGTTGTGCTATTTTAGGCTTCATAATGCGCCACACATTTTCAATGGGAGACAGGTCTGGACTACAGGCAGGCCAGTCTAGTACCCACACTCTTTTACTATGAAGCCACGTTGATACAACACGTGGCTTGGCATTGTCTTGCTTAAATAAGCAGGGGCGTCCATGGTAACGTTGCTTGGATGGCAACATAAGTTGCTCCAAAACCTGTATGTACCTTTCAGCATTAATGGCGCCTTCGCAGATGTGTAAGTTACCCATGTCTTGGGCACTAATACATCCCCATACCATCACAAATGCTGGCTTTTCAACTTTGCACTTATAACAATCCGGATGGTTCTTTTACTCTTTGGTCCAGAGGACGCGACATCCACAGTTTCAAAAAACAATTTGAAATGTGGACTCGTCAGACCACAGAACACTTTTCTACTTTGTATCAGTCCATCTTAGATGAGCTCAGGCCCAGCGAAGCCGATGGCGTTTCTGGGTGTCGTTGATAAACGGTTTTCGCCTTGCATAGGAGAGTTTTAACTTGCACTTACAGATGTAGCGACCAACTGTAGTTACTGACAGTGGGTTTCTGAGCCCATGTGGTGATATCCTTTACATACTGATGTCGCTTGTTGATGCAGTATAGCCTGAGGGATCGAAGGTCACGGGCTTAGCTGCTTACGTGCAGTGATTTCTCCAGATTCTCTGAACCCTTTGATGATATTACGGACCGTAGATGGTGAAATCCCTAAATTCCTTGCAATAGCTGGTTGAGAAAGGTTTTTCTTAAACTGTTCAATTTGCTCACACATTTGTTGACAAAGTGGTGACCCTCGCCCCATCCTTGTTTGTGAATGACTGAGCATTTCATGGAATCTACTTTTATACCCAATCATGGCACCCACCTGTTCCCAATTTGCCTGTTCACCTGTGGGATGTTCCAAATAAGTGTTTGATGAGCGTTCCTCAACTTTATCAGTATGTATTGCCACCTTTCCCAACTTCTTTGTCACGTGTTACTGGCATCAACTGAATATGGGTTGAAAATGATTTGCAAATCATTGTATTCCGTTTATATTTACATTTAACACAATTTCCCAACTCATATGGAAACGCGGTTTGTATATATATATATATATATATATATATATACATACATACATATTAGAGATGCGCGGTTTGCGGGCACAACCGCGGAGTCCGCGGATTATCCGCGGATCGGGCGGATGAAATAAAAAAAAATTAGATTTTATCCGCGGGTCGGGTCGGGTGGTTGAAAAAAAAAAAAAAAAGATTTTAAATAGATTCAGGCGGGTGGCAGTTAAACCAATTCGGAAATATATATACATAGTTAAATGTTGTTACCCACATACGAAAAACGAGCAGGCACCTGCAGCATATGCCACAACAGAAGAAAAAAAAAAAAAGAGATGGACACTTTTACGGAGCGGAGAAGTGACGCCTCGCCGGGGTCCGGGACCGAGGCCCCTTCCCCCGAGAGGGCCCCACCGGGAGCCGTAGCTGAGGCGATCCGCGAGAAGGGCCCGACGCACGTCCAGGGTCACCACCGCGCCCACCGCACCGACACCCCGCCTCGTCCGCCTTCGCCGCGGCCGGCGTCACGCGCAGCAGGTAAGCAGCTTACCTGCCCGCCACCCCCGTGGCCGGGGGCTCGTAACAGGAGTCACTCCGCGCGCGCAGCTTACCTGCCCACCACCCCTGTTGCCGGGGGCGCGTAACAGGGGTCACTCCGCGCGCAGTGCGCTCACGAAAGGGGTGGGGCTCACCCTGGTTGATATAGACAGCAGGACGGTGGCCATGGAAGTCGGAACCCGCTAAGAAGTGTGTAACAACCCACCTGCCGAATCAACTAGCCCTGAAAATGGATGGCGCTGGAGCGTCGGGACCATACCCGGCCGTCGCCGGCAGCGAGACGCGCTTGGAGGTGCGCTCAGCGCGGCTCCCATATGATTGCGCACTGGTGTGCGTCTGGGTCGTGACAGCGTGGCACGCGAATGTCTGTGCTGCATTGGATCAGTCTCCTTTCTTTAACAGGCAAAAGCTTTATAACCTCACTAATGCCTTGCATCGTCTATATAAGATATATAACAACGGGCGGGTGCGGGCGGGTGCGGTTCTGATCAAATGTTACATCGGGTGGATGGCGGATGGTTGACGACTTTCTGATGCGGTTGCGGATGAAATAATTGCCTATCCGCGCATCTCTAATACATATATATATACACATACACATATATACACATACACACACACACACACACATATATATATATATGTGTATATATATATATATATATATATATACACACACACACACACACACACACATATACACATGTGTGTGAATATGTATATACATATATATATATATATATATATATATATATATATATATATATATATATATATATATATATATATATATATATGTACATATATCAGTAACGTGCGGTGAGGTTGATGGCTGGTGAGGCACTGACTTCATCACAGTCAGATTTACAAACATATGAATCCTAAAGAGTATCTTATTCACCATTTGATTGGCAGCAGTTAATGGGTTATGTTTAAAAGCTCATACCAGCATGCTTCCCTGCTTGGCACTCAGCATCAAGGGTTGGAATTGGGGGTTGAATCACCAAAAGTTATTCTCGGGCGCGGCGCCGCTGCTTCCCACTGCTCCCCTCACCTCCCAGGGGTTGAGCAAGGGGATGGGTCAAATGCAGAGGACAAATTTCACCACACCTAGTGTGTGACAATCATTGGTACTTTAACTTAACTTTAACTTTACACATACAAACTGTAGCACACAAAAAAGCACATTTAATAAAAAAACTTTATTATGGTCTTACCTTTACTTATAAATTAAGTCCATGCGCAGCTCCTTTTGAAAAAAAGCATCGATAACTTGTTTATAGAAGTCTTCCTTATCTTTCTTCAGTTTTAAAAGTCTCTCTGTCTCGATGGAGATCTTCCTTTAAGTATTACCTCCTGCTTCGATTGAAAGTCCAGTTTAGAAAACTGTTTTATTTTAGATATGTAATCCTCCATGTTAACAGTACAGGCAAGAGGAAAAAATAAACGATTGCTGCCAACTGTTGCTGCTTGTTGTCACTTCTTCTGCAGCCGAGTAGTCGCAGAAATGCTCCCTGGGATCACTATTTTTTTTCTTTCCATGATGGCACGTGAGGCCCCGCCTCACCTGCCTCCCCTGACTGCACGTCACTGATATATATACTGTATATATATATATATATATATATATATACATATGTATGTGAATACATACATATATATATATATATATATATATAGGACTGTCTCAGAAAATTTGAATATTGTGATAAAGTACTTCTATTTTTTTTGAAATATTGCAAGCCTTTTATTATTTTAATATTGCTGATTATGGCATATAGCTTAAGAAAACTCAATAATCGTATCTCAAAACATTAGAATATTTCCTCAGACCAAGTAAAAATAAAAGATTTATAACAGTAAAACAAAATCAAATATTTGAAAATGTCAGTACTTGGTTGGGAATCCTTTTGCACGGATTACTGCATCAATGCGGCGTGGCATAGAGGCAATCAGCCTGTGGCATTGCTGAGGTGTTATGGATGCCCAGGATGCTTCAATACTGGCCTTTAGCTCATTTGCATTATTGGGTCTGGTGTCTTTCAGCTTCTTCTTTACAATACCCCACAAATTCTCTATGGGGTTCAGGTCAGGGGAGTTGGCAGGCCAATCGAAGAAAGTAATGCCATGGTCAGTACACAAGTTACTGGTGGTTTTGGCACTGTGGGCAGGTGCCAGATCATGCTGGAAAATGAAATCATCATCTCCATAGAGCTTTTCAACAGATGGAAGCATGTCGTGCTCTAAAATCTCTTGGTACACAGCTGCATTGACTCTGGACTTGATGAAACACAGTGGACCAACACCAGCAGCTGACATGGCTCCCCAAACCATTGCTGACTGTGGGAACTTCACACTGAATTTCAAGCAACTTGGATTTTACTCTTCTCCAGCCTTCCTACAGACTCTAGCACCTTGACTTCCAAATTAAATACAAAACTTGCTTTCGTCTGAAAACAGGACTCTGGACCACTCTGCAACTGTCCAGTGCTTCTTTTCCATAGCCCAAGTCAGACGCTTCTAGAGATTTTAGAGCACTACATGCTTCCATCTGTTGAAAAGCTCTATGGAGATGATGATTTCATTTTCCAGCATGATCTGGCACCTGCCCACAGTGCCAAAACCACCAGTAACTGGTGTACTGACCATGGCATTACTGTCCCCGATTGGCCTGCCAACTCCCCTGACCTGAACCCCAAAGAGAATTTGTGGGGTATTGTGAAGAAGAAACTGAAAGACACCAGACCCAATAATGCAAATGAGCTAAAGGCCGCTATTGAAGCAGTAATCCGTGCAAAAGGATTCCCAACCAAGTACTGAGTGCATTAATTGACATTTGATTTTGTTTTGCTGTTATGAATCTTTTTTTTTTACTTGGTCTGAGGAAATATTCTAATTTTTTGAGATACGATTTGCGAGTTTTCTTAAGCTGTATGCCATAATCAGCAATATTAAAATAATAAAAGGCTTGCAATATTTCAGTTGGTGTAATGAATCCAGAATGTATGACATTTTTGTTTTTTTAATTGCATTACAGAAAATAAAGGACTTTATCACAATATTCTAATTTTCTGAGACAGTCCTGTATATATACTTATATACACACATACATGTGTGTGTGTATACACACACACACACACACACACACACACACACACACACACACACACACACACACACACACACACACACACACACACACACACACACACATATATATATACACAATACAGTTGTGCTCATAAGTTTACATACCCTGGGAGAATTTATGATTTCTTTGCCTATCGTCAGAGAATATGAATGATAACACAAAAACCTTTCTTCCACTCATGCTTAATGGATGTGTGAAGCTATTTATTGGCAAACAATTGTGTTTACTCTTTTTAAATCAAAATGACAAAAGAAAGTACCCAAATGACACTGATCAAAAGTTTACATACCCCAGTGACTTTGATCTGATAACATGCACAAAAGTTGACACAAACAGGTTTGAATGGCTAATCAAGGTTCCAATCCTCACCTGTGACATGTTTTTTTGTAATTAATGTGTGTGTATAAAAGGTCAGTGAGTTTCTGGGCTTCTGACAGACCATTGCATCTTTCATCCAGTGCTGCACAGATGTTTCTGGGTTCTGAGTCATGGGGAAGGCAAAATGATTGTCAAAGGTTCTGCGAGAAAAGGTAATTGAACTGCATAAAACAGGAAAGGGGTATAAAAAGATATCCAAGGAATTGAGAATGCCAATCATCAGTGTTCAAACGCTGATTAAGAAGTGGAAAATGAGGGGTTCA